>NW_024609324.1:40000-125000 GCF_018296145.1 Oncorhynchus tshawytscha
AGGGTTAGAGATAGGGGTTAGGTTTAGAATTAGAGATAGGGTTTAGGGTTAGAGATAGGGGTTAGGTTTAGAATTAGAGATAGGGTTTAGGGTTAGTAGAGATAGGGGTTAGGTTTAGAATTAGAGATAGGGTTAGGGTTAGAGATAGGGGTTAGGTTTAGAATTAGAGATAGGGGTTAGGGTTAGAGGGGGTTAGGTTTAGAATTAGAGATAGGGTTAGGTTTAGAATTAGAGTTAGGTTTAGGGTTAGAGATAGGGGTTAGGTTTAGAATTAGAGATAGGGTTTAGGGTTAGTAACAGGGGTTAGGTTTAGAATTAGAGATAGGGGTTAGGTTTAGAATTAGAGATAGGTATTAGGTTTAAATTAGATATAGGTGTTAGGTTTAGAATTAGAGATATGGGTTAGGTTTGAATTAGAGATAGGGTTAGGTTTAGAATTTAAGATAGCTGTTAGGTTTAGAATTAGAGATAGGGGTTAGGGTTAGAGATACGGGTTAGATTTAGAATTAGAGATAGGGTTTAGGGTTAGAGATAGGGGTTAGGTTTAGAATTAGAGATAGAGGTTAGGTTTAGAATTAGAGATAGGGGTTAGGGTTAGAGATAGGGGTTCGGTTTAGAATTAGAGATAGGGGTTAGGTTTAGAATT
Organism: Oncorhynchus tshawytscha; assembly: GCF_018296145.1. Lineage (NCBI taxonomy): Eukaryota > Metazoa > Chordata > Actinopteri > Salmoniformes > Salmonidae > Oncorhynchus > Oncorhynchus tshawytscha. The sequence continues at coordinate 40,647 of NW_024609324.1, forward strand.
AGAGATAGGTGTTAGGTTTAGAATTAGAGAGAGGGTTTAGGGTTAGAGATAGGGGTTAGGTTTAGAATTAGAGATAGGGGTTAGGTTTAGAATTATAGATAGGTGTTAGGTTTAGAATTAGAGATAGGGGTTAGGTTTAGAATTAGAGATAGGGGTTAGGGTTAGAGATAGGGGTTAGGTTTAGAATTAGAGATAGGGTTTAGGGTTAAAGATATGGGTTAGGGTTAGAATTAGAGATTGGGTTTAGGGTTAGAGATAGGGGTTAGGTTTAGATTTAGAGATATGGGTTAGGTTTAGAATTAGAGATAGGGTTTAGGTTTAGAATTAGAGATAGGGGTTAGGGTTAGAGATAGGGGTTAGATTTAGAATTAGAGATAGGGTTTAGGGTTAGAGATAGGGGTTAGATTTAGAATTAGAGATAGGTGTTAGGTTTAGAATTAGAGATAGGGTTTAGGTTTGAATTAGAGATAGGGGTTAGGTTTAGAATTAGAGATAGGGGTTATGTTTAGAATTAGAGATAGGGGTTAGGGTTAGAGATAGAGGTTAGGTTTAGAATTAGAGATAGGGGTTAGGTTTAGAATTAGAGATAGGGGTTAGGGTTAGAGATAGGGGTTAGGTTTAGAATTAGAGATAGGGGTTAGGTTTAGAATTAGAGATAGGGGTTAGGTTTAGAATTATAGAAAGGGTTTAGGGTTAGAGATAGGGGTTAGGTTTAGAATTAGAGATAGGGGTTTGGTTTAGAATTAGAGATAGGGGTTAGGTTTAGAATTAGAGATAGGGGTTAGGGTTATAGATTGGGGTTGGGTTTACAATTAGAGATAGGGTTAGGTTTAGGGTTAGAGATAGGGGTTAGGTTTAGAATTAGAGATAGGGGTTAGGTTTAGAGATAGGGGTTAGGTTTAGAATTAGAGATAGGGGTTAGGTTTAGAGATAGGGGTTAGGTTTAGAATTAGAGATAGGGGTTAGGTTTAGAGATAGGGGTTAGGTTTAGAACTAGAGATAGGGTTTAGGTTTAGAATTAGATATAGGGGTTGGGGTTAGAGATAGGGGTTGGGTTTAGGGTTGGGGTTAGAGATAGGGGTTAGGTTTAGGGTTGGGGTTAGAGATAGGGGTTAGGTTTAGGGTTGGGGTTAGAGATAGGGGTTAGGTTTAGGGTTGGGGTCAGAAATAGGGGTTAGGTTTAGGGTTGGGGATAGAGATAGTGGTTAGGTTTAGGGTTGGGGTTAGAGATAGGGGTTAGGTTTAGGGTTGGGGTTAGAGATAGGGGTTAGGTTTAGGGTTGGGGTTAGAGATAGGGGTTAGGTTTAGGGTTGGGGTAAAAGGTTTAGGGTTGGGGTTAGAGATAGGGGTTAGGTTTAGGGTTGGGGTAAAAAGTTCTCACAAGTTTTGTCATACAAAGCTGTGTTTGTGCATGCATGTGTGTTTGCGTGGCTCTTGTTCGATGTAGAAAAATATAAACGTTTTTGCTTCCATTGCCAAAAATTCCAGTCTCTTGATCAACTCAGTATTGATAATGGGATGAGGTAAAATGCCAACACATTTTTCAACAGTCATCTAATCTCTTTATTTTGAAGCCGAAAAGGGTGAGGCTGGCACAGTCTTGTTCCTTGGTAAGAGAATGGTGTTAGCAACGACAGCCAGACAGGGATCGCGTATGCTCTCAAGTCTACAGTAAGTTACTTTGGATAAAAACGGGCATATCTTATTTTGCTTCCGTGTCTGTCTGGTGCGACTAGCTGCATTAGTGGGGTGGTCTCTTTCCCTCTTGCAGGCCCTTGATTCCTCTGTCCTTATTTCCCTCTCAACTCTCACTGAAAGGAATTGAGGAAAGAAGGATGCAGGAAACAAGAACTTGACGGATAGTCATGTTTTGAGACACAGCCCTGGTGTTTTCATCTATAGCTTCATCTGGGTCAGCTAGGGAGGGGCTCAGTCAGGGAGGGGTAGTGAGTGTGTGTGCGTCTGTGTATGTCTTCTCCCTTCCGTACGTCCCATTGATTTTTCCCCTGTAATGGATTTCAGCGCTCCTCATGATTCCACATTAATCATTTACAATCTCTTCTTTCCATTTCCTGCCTGCATGGCTCTTAAAAGCCTGGACGGTGCTCGGTTGCTTACCGTCAGTGCTGAGCTCGCCTGTCTGGTTGATTCCAGCTGAATCATCAGCTAGTAACTACAGTGACAGATAGTGATGAAGAGATTGTGATAGAGTGATAGAGAGAGTGATCGAGAAAATTATAGAGATAGATAGATAGAGTGATAGAGAGAGATAGATAGAGACAGAGTGATAAAGAGAGAGAGTGATAGAGAAAATTATAGTGTAGAGAGAGAATGATAGAGACAGTGATAGAGAGACAGAGTGATAGAGACAGTGATAGAGAGAGTGAGAGAGTGTTAGAAAGAGACAGTGATAGAGAGAGAGAGTGATAGAAAGAGACAGTGATAGAGAGAGAGAGTGATAGAAAGAGAGAGTGATAGAGACAGAATGATATAGAGAGACAGAGTGATAGAGACAGTGATAGAGAGAGTGAGAGAGTGATAGAAAGAGACAGTGATAGAGAGAGAGAGTGATAGAAAGAGAGAGTGATAGAGACAGAATGATATAGAGAGACAGAGTGATAGAGACAGTGATAGAGAGAGTGAGAGTGATAGAAAGAGACAGTGATAGAGAGAGAGTGATAGAAAGAGACAGTGATAGAGAGAGAGTGATAGAAAGAGACAGATGATAGAGAGAGACAGAGTGATAGAGAAAGAGGGTGATTTTATTTTATTTATTTTACCAGGTAAGTCAGTTAAGAAAAAATTCTTATTTTCAATGACGGCCTAGGAACAGTGGGTTAACTGCCTGTTCAGGGGCAGAACGACAGATTTGTACCTTGTCAGCTCGGGGATTCGAACTTGCAACCTTTCAGTTACTAGTCCAACGCCCTAAGTACTAGGCTACCCTGCCGCCGATAAAGACAGAGTGATAGAGAGAGACAGAGTGATAGAGATAGTGATTGAGAGACAGAGTGATAGAGACAGAGTGATAGAGACAGTGATAGAGAGAGACAGAGTGATAGAGATAGTGATTGAGAGACAGAGTGATAGAGACAGAGTGATAGAGACAGTGATAGAGAGAGACAGAGTGATAGAGATAGTGATTGAGAGACAGAGTGATAGAGACAGAGTGATAGAGACAGTGATAGAGAGAGACAGAGTGATAGAGATAGTGATTGAGAGACAGAGTGATAGAGACAGAGTGATAGAGACAGTGATAGAGAGAGAGACAGAGTGATAGAGATAGTGATTGAGAGACAGAGTGATAGAGACAGAGTGATAGAGACAGTGATAGAGAGAGACAGAGTGATAGAGATAGTGATTGAGAGACAGAGTGATAGAGACAGAGTGATAGAGACAGTGATAGAGAGAGACAGTCTAAAGCCTTGATAGAGATAGTGATTGAGGGACAGAGTGATAGAGAGAGACAGTGATAGAGAGACAGAGTGACTTTATTACACGATCCCTCTAAAGCCTTGTTTATAGAATAATATCTATAATATCTGTATGTAATCAGGACCACAGTCACAGTAAATTCTGGTACTTTATTACACGATCCCTCTAAAGCCTTGTTTATAGAATAATATCTATAATATCTGTATGTAATCAGGACCAGTCACAGTAAAGTCTGGTACTTTATTACACGATCCCTCTAAAGCCTTGTTTATATAATAATATCTATAAAACCTGTATGTAATCAGGACCAGTCACAGTAAAGTCTGGTACTTTATTACACGATCCCTCTAAAGCCTTGTTTATATAATAATATCTATAAAACCTGTATGTAATCAGGACCACAGTCACAGTAAAGTCTGGTACTTGCGACCACATGACCCAATAATCTCCTTTCTCCTTTCCTTTCTATACTGTCATTAGATGATCCCTCTAAAGCCTTGTTTATACCTGGTTCTATACTGTCATTAGATGATCCCTCTAAAGCCTTGTTTATACCTGGTTCTATACTGTCATTAGATGATCCCTCTAAAGCCTTGTTTATACCTGGTTCTATACTGTCATTAGATGATCCCTCTAAAGCCTTGCTTATACCTGGTTCTATACTGTCATTAGATGATCCCTCTAAAGCCTTGCTTATAGCTGGTTCTATACTGTCATTAGATGATCCCTCTAAAGCCTTGTTTATAGCTGGTTCTATACTGTCATTAGACGATCCCTCTAAAGCCTTTATAGCTGGTTCTATACTGTCATTAGACGATCCCTCTAAAGCCTTGTTTATACCTGGTTCTATACTGTCATTAGACGATCCCTCTAAAGCCTTGTTTATACCTGGTTCTATACTGTCATTAGATGATCCCTCTAAAGCCTTGCTTATAGCTGGTTCTATACTGTCATTAGATGATCCCTCTAAAGCCTTGTTTATACCTGGTTCTATACTGTCATTAGATGATCCCTCTAAAGCCTTGTTTATACCTGGTTCTATACTGTCATTAGATGATCCCTCTAAAGCCTTGTTTATACCTGGTTCTATACTGTCATTAGATGATCCCTCTAAAGCCTTGTTTATACCTGGTTCTATACTGTCATTAGATGATCCCTCTAAAGCCTTGTTTATACCTGGTTCTATACTGTCATTAGATGATCCCTCTAAAGCCTTGCTTATAGCTGGTTCTATACTGTCATTAGACGATCCCTCTAAAGCCTTGTTTATACATGTAGTCTTTGTCCTGATCTTGTCCACATTCTGATTGTGCCCACATTGTCCGACAAGTGTAGACAATTAAAAGACGCATTGTGATCTGATTGTGATCAGATCTTACAAGTGTAAACAGTCAAAATCAGGACAAAGGACACTTGTTAACGGCAGGTATAAACAGGGCAACTGAGTAGATTCCACACATCAAAACAACAAGGCAATAATAAAGCAACATTGCATCAAACTGTAGGTACAATAATGGGAATTAAGTCACAGTATTGGTGGTCTCTATATTGGAATTAGTCAAATACTTTATAAAGACAATATTTCGGGGAGGCAGGTAGCCTAGTGGTTAGAGTGGAGGGTCGGCAGGTAGCCTAGTGGTTAGAGTGGAGGGTCGGCAGGTAGCCTAGTGGTTAGAGTGGAGGGTCGGCAGGTAGCCTAGTGGTTAGAGTGGAGGGTCGGCAGGTAGCCTAGTGGTTAGAGTGGAGGGTCGGCAGGTAGTCTAGTGGTAGTCTAGTGGTTAGAGTGTTGGGCCAGTAACCAGCAGGTAGCCTAGTGGTTAGAGTGTTGGGCCAGTAACCAGCAGGTAGCCTAGTGGTTAGAGCGTTGGGCCAGTAACCAGCAGGTAGCCTAGTGGTTAGAGCATTGGGCCAGTAACCAGCAGGTAACCTAGTGGTTAGAGCGTTGGGCCAGTAACCAGCAGGTAGCCTAGTGGTTAGAGCGTTGGGCCAGTAACCAGCAGGTAGCCTAGTGGTTAGAGCGTTGGGCCAGTAACCGAAAGGTAGCCTAGTGGTTAGAGCATTGGGCCAGTAACCGAAAGGCAGCCTAGTGGTTAGAGCATTGGGCCAGTAACCAGCAGGTAGCCTAGTGGTTAGAACATTGGGCCAGTAACCAGCAGGTAGCCTAGTGGTTAGAGCATTGGGCCAGTAAACAGCAGGTAGCCTAGTGGTTAGAGCGTTGGGCCAGTAACTGAAAGGTTGTTGGATTGAATCCCGAGCTGACAAGGTAAAAAATCTGTTGTTCTGCCCTGAACAAGGGCAGTTAACCCACAATTTCCTAGGCCGTCATTGTGAATAAGAATGTGTTCTTAACTGATTTGACTAGTTAAATAAACATTTAAAATCTAAAACTGCATTGTCGTTTTAAGGGCTTGTAAATCAGCATTTCACCGTAAGGTCTATTCTGCTGTATTCAGCATACGTAATTTATAAATAAATCAATTTGGATCTGCACTTTAGTTGGATTCTGTTTTTGTTAAATGTAGCAAACCAGTTTTAAAACTTCACCAGAAAAAAACAACAACCCCAGAGTGAAGTTGACACTTTATTCTCCAGTGAGGAATCAATTGGCTCTCTGGGTAAAATTACCCAACGTTGAATTTCCTGGGTAACACTGCCACCTAGTGTCACAAACAGACTTGTGTAAAAGGCAAGCAGTCCACGGTTTTCCCCGCTCATACTACTCACAACACTCGTTACATTAGAAAAGACGGGAGGACATAAGACTAGTTTTGATTCTGTGAGATTAATGAACAAACCTTGCTCTATTTTTTTTTTTAACTCTTAAGGCTTTTACAACAATTAAACATGAACTATCCAAATAAATAAATAAAAAATTCATTAAAATATATTTTTATAACAAGAGCAATAAAACGTTTAATTTCATTTTCATACGTGTTGAAACAGAGGAAACAAAATGGATATATCATATATATATCATATAGACTACTACCCCTCCTCACTGTGACGCAGTTATATAGACTACTACCCCTCCTCAGTGTGACGCAGTCATATAGACTACTACCCCTCCTCACTGTGATGTGATTGGTTAGCATCACACATGACAGAATAATAAACAAGCCATACTTTTCATTCTCTATTGGTGGTTTAAAGTAACTTCCGCACGGCAGTAGAGTCTAACACCAGTTTAAACTTCACACGGCAGTAGTCTAACACCAGTTTAAACTTCACACGGCAGTAGAGTCTAACACCAGTCTCAAGTCATGTAGTGATAAAGTATGCATCCTAAAAATAGCACCTATCCTCTACACAGTACACTACTTCTGACCAGGGCTCTACTCAAAACCAGAAGTGCACTATATAGGGAATAGGGTTCTATAGGGCTCTGGTCTAAAGTAGTGCACTATGTAGGGAATAGGGTGTCACAGGGCTCTGATCTAAAGTAGTGCACTATATAGGGCATAGGGTGCCATTTGGGACGCAAATACAATTTCCTTAAAACCATTCGACTTCCTGTTCCATTATTTCAGGTGATGGTTCTCTTTCTACAAATCGACATTAAAATGACCACAATTATCATTGAAACAGACAGGCTTTGCAATGGTATTTTCTCTGAAGATCACAGTAATATAAATAACAGTGAGTCAAAATGTTTAAAAACACAACAAAAAACATTAAAATCACTTCAACTGGTAAAATTAAAAAAATGTATTTTTAATTTTGCGACACTTTCTGCTCAAATAAACTCCTGGGAGACATAATAAATTGTTAAAAAAAATAATAACCTGACTCCAACAAAGATCAAGGGGGTGGGTTTCATTTGCATTGTATGTTTCTGATCAAATGTTTTACAAAAACAACAACATTTTACTGAAATAATTGTAGAGGTAGATACAATCCATTCTGCCTTACAGCAAATCACACTAGAGAGTTAAAATCATATGCAAATAGGCTATAGGCTGATTCAGTACATTGTCAGGTGGATAGTGTATTAAAACGCTTTTTAAAAAAAAGGCTAAACCATACCAGTCACGAACGTCACAATATCACACGAAGATCAAAGGCAGAACTATTAAAGAAATAATATCTGTGAGCTGAACCAGTATTTAAAAACAGTTTCAAATCAATGGCAAGTAAACGACAGTTGAAGTTGAACACCAAGCTGCAGGGTAGAATCTGTAGAAAAAAACAACATTCTGCATGCAACAGCCAATTAGAGCACACCATTCTCAAAAACAAAGAAAAAAAAAAACAAAAAAAAAACGAACATGGAACTTCAGGAATGGCTCAATAAAAACAAAGACAAATAAGTCCAACATGCAAACCATCCTATGAATTATACTACCGCTGTGGAAGTAACCTGTAGATATACTGCTTGGTCAATTCCATTTAAAAAAAATATACAACAGTATGTATGAACAACAATCCCATACTCACTAGAAGTGTTTCACTAATGCACCAGACTACGTACAAAATCATGTCTGTCCTACGAGTCGGCCAGACCTCCTAAAGTCTGTCTCAAGAGTCAGAAGTTCCCATGCTTGGAGAGACACAGCTCTGTCTCCGTTTGTACACGGGGGTAGCGACACCGACAGACGGCTAAACTATCATGTCCTCTAAGGTGGCTTCAGTGTGTTCACGGTGTGGGCCCCTATACAGACACAGACAGTCTGGAAGGGGCAGGCACACCATATGGTGGTGGTGGTGGGAGGACATGACACCACCATAGAGACACTGACAGTCTCCAACACCACCATAGAGACACTGACAGGGTCCAACACCACCATAGAGACACTGACAGGGTCCAACACCACCATAGAGACACTGACAGGGTCCAACACCACCATAGAGACACTGACAGTCTCCAACACCACCATAGACACACTGACAGGGTCCAACACCACCATAGAGACACTGACAGTCTCCAACACCACCATAGAGACACTGACAGTCTCCAACACCACCATAGAGACACTGACAGTCTCCAACACCACCATAGACACACTGACAGGGTCCAACACCACCATAGAGACACTGACAGGGTCCAACACCACCATAGAGACACTGACCAGGTCTCCCAACACCACCATAGAGACACTGACAGTCTCCAACACCACCATAGAGACACTGACAGTCTCCAACACCAGCATAGAGACACTGACAGTCTCCAACACCAGCATAGAGACACTGACAGGGTCCAACACCAGCATAGAGACACTGACAGTCTCCAACACCACCATAGAGACACTGACAGTCTCCAACACCACCATAGAGACACTGACAGTCCAACACCACCATAGAGACACTGACAGTCTCCAACACCACCATAGAGACACTGACAGTCTCCAACACCACCATAGAGACACTGACAGTCTCCAACACCACCATAGAGACACTGACAGTCTCCAACACCACCATAGAGACACTGACAGTCTCCCAACACCACCATAGAGACACTGACAGTCTCCAACACCACCATAGAGACACTGACAGTCTCCAACACCACCATAGAGACACTGACAGTCTCCAACACCACCATAGAGACACTGACCAGTCTCCAACACCAGCATAGAGACACTGACAGTCTCCAACACCAGCATAGAGACACTGACAGTCTCCAACACCAGCATAGAGACACTGACAGTCTCAAACACCAGCATAGAGACACTGACAGTCTCAAACACCAGCATAGAGACACTGACAGTCTCCAACACCACCATAGAGACACTGACAGTCTCCAACACCACCATAGACACACTGACAGGGTCCAACACCACCATAGAGACACTGACCGTCTCCCAACACCACCATAGAGACACTGACAGTCTGGAGGGGGGCCAGACACACCATGTGGTGGTGGTGGTGGGAGGACATGACACCACCATAGAGACACTGACAGTCTCCAACACCACCATAGAGACACTGATAGTCTCCAACACCAGTTGTGTCTTACTTTAAAACAATTTACATATTGGGATATTATTTGACGACATGTTGAGACAATATCAGTTTGACAATATCCCAATATTATTTAATGCGCTAGTTGGCTGGCTGTACCAGCACAAAAAACTCCAGTATTTTTCCTTCATAGGTGTTGTTCTCCATCTTCTTTTTAAATTGGGAGTCAATTTGTTTTCAGCACTTTTAATTCATAGACTGATCAAAACTCATTTTCTCCTGGCTCGCTCTCTTGTCCCTCTGCAGCAGACATGTGGTGAGCAATGTTTGGAACATCGAATCGCAATGAAATCACAGTATCGAATCACAATACAAATAGAATCGTGAGAATCACAATACAAATAGAATCGTGAGAATCACAATACAAATAGAATTGTGAGAATCACAATACAAATCGTATCGGCACCTAAGTATGATGAGGTCCCTGGAAATTCCCAGCCCTACTGACAGCTGTCTGTTAACGTGGGTGTAATAACATTGACAGCCAACACCACAAAGAGGTGTCTTCTGTCTAAGTTAGGCAGAGTCATTGACAATAACAACCACCAGGTGCTCTTCATCCAGATTCCCCAAAGTCCTGTGTGCACTCTGGAGTAACTGCTGGGAGAAGTCACATGGGGGGAAGGCGTACAGCATGCCCCCCTTTCCTCCCTCCTTAGCCCCACCTACAGGTAGACTGATCACTCCGGCAGCCTCTTTGTTCCTCAGGTAGGTGACCAGGTGACGGAGGAGTCTGATCTGTAGGCCTGCTTCAGGTGGAGGGGACTCGCGGTCGATGGGGCCCTGGAGGGCCAGGAGAACAGCGTAGCCCTCGGAGCCACCATGCTTGATCCTCCTGGTGACCTCGTTCAACCTGGTCTTGTCCATCCTCAGTCGCTGGGCGATCTTCAGCTGGGTCAGTTTCCCCTTGGCCTGGTGGTCCTTCATGACAGAGTGGAAGAACCCGGAGCCTCCCTCTAACAGGTGCATGTTAGTGGGGAAACAGGAGTTCTTCAGGGTGAAGTGACCGTGCCAGGCTTTGGTGAGGGTGGTGGCACACTCCGACAGCGTACTGGGTGTTCTGGGGTCTTTCTTAACTGTGTCTGAGGTGTGGTTTGTGTCGCTGGCACGGTGGTTGCGGTCACGGTCCTTCTCTCTGTCCCCGCCAGTCTTCTTGTGACGGTCCCGGCTGGAGGCTGTTTCGTGGCCGTCCTGGCCGGCCCGGTCCTCGTTGGAGTGGCGGCTGCTGTCGGGGCTCTGTCCCCTGGGCTCGGTGGTAGAGTCTGGGGCCCGGACCCTGGCTCTGTCTGGGCTGTCTTCTGGAGAAGCTGGCCCTGCTTCTCCTCTCACCTTGGACATGCCTCTCTCCTTCTCCTGAGAGGGTCCATCAAGGGAAAGGGACCTGTGTCTGCGTCTCTCCGCCCCAGCCCGCTCTGCGTCTCTCTCCTTCAGCCAGCGCTCTCTGCTTCGGCTCCGGGCTGCCCGGTCCCCTCGGCCACCACGAGACACCCCAAAAGCTTCACTCCCCCTGCGCTCAAGGCTATTTGTTGGAGAGATGAACTCTCTGTCCCCCCTGTCCAGCAGTCTCTCTCTCTCCCGCTGAGTGAACAGGGCGTGGGAGGGGGGCGAGCGTTCCCGGGAGCGTAGCTCTCTCTCCAGGCTACGGTCGCGATGCCTCAGCAGGTCCAGGTGGGCAGGCTGGGACACAGGGGGCTGGTATCCTGTTGGGTAACTACGAGGCAGGGGCTCCTCAGCCTTGGCAAAGTCCACCCTCAGCCTCCTCTCTGGGCCTCCTAGAGGGAACCCTCTCATCTGAGTGCATGCAGCCTGAGAGGCATCTAGGCTCTCATACTGAATGTAGGCAAAACTATCCCCTTTCGCATAGTGTATGTTCCGAATGCTGCCAAAACGGTCAAACTCTCTGGCCAGGGCTGCCAGGGAATTGCTGGGTCCCAGCCCACCTACCCAGAGTCTGGTGGTTGGGTTGGCCTTACCGTAGCCTATCTTCACCGGGTTCCCGCCAATCACGCGACCCTGCATGGTTATCTTAGCCCGGTGAGCCATGTCTAAGTTTTGGAACTTGAGGAAAGCGTAGGCTCCACCCTGACCGCGCGCCGGTCGTTTAATCACAACTTCCTCAATGATGCCGTACTTATCGAAGCCTCTCCTCAGCTCGCCCTCGGTGACGTTGTGATCCAGGTTGCCGATGAACAGGTTCCTGCACGCCCTCGCGTCGTCCTCAGGTTTTATGTCATCATGCTCAGGTACAGGCAGCCCGTATAGCCTTCCCCTCTCCTCTAACATCCCATAGTAATCTAAGATCCTCTCCCTCTCTCTGCTCAGTCCCAGTCCCTCTACATGGTAATGTCTTGGTGGTCGGATATCTCTGATACTACTAACTCCAGGGCAGGGGGAGAGGGACCTCTGTCTATAAGAGGGATATGGGGCGCCATGGATAGGGACATAGCCCATATCCGGCGGCGTGCAGCTGCGCCGCCGGACGTACATGGGCTCTACTTTGAGAGGGCGGTCATAGAGTACTAGCCTGGTTTTGGCATGCCTGGCCTCTTTAGCGTCCTCCGGGTGCCGGAAATTGATGTAGGCGACTCGGCCTAGTTCTGGAGTGTGAGATAGTTTCACACTAACGTCACCAAACTTTTTAAACTCGTGAAACAGTCCGTCTTCAACGTGCTCGTCAGAAAGCACCGAGCCGAGATTGCTAATGAGCAACGATTTGTATTCCAGAGTCCCACCGGCTCCCCCCCGGAGGCCCAGTAGTTCGGCTGCCGCTTTGCCTTTAGGCAGGACGGCTGTAGTCCGGAGAGAGGGTCGGCCGAGGAGATCGAGGTCGTGGTGTTGTTGTCGGTGGTGGAGGGGGTCTCCGGTGCCTCCACGCTCCTCCCGAAGCCGTGTCTTTTCTCGTTCCCTGCTCCTACTCCGAGCATGTTGCCTCCCGGTTTCAGCGAGCAGCAAAGCAAGTGGTGGGAGCGGCAGGTCCTCTCTCCGTGCCCCGTCCCGGTCCCGCTCTCTTTCCCGGATTCGTTTCGTTAAAGTCCTACTAGGACTGGAGTCCCTCCCGGCCTGTCGCTTCATTTTCAAACGGTGCCCAAACTTTTTTTGTTGCTAACTAGCCAGCCAGTGTCTGCAGAAAAAAAAAATCCGATCTGTAAGCAAATTCCTCACTTTTGGGAGACGTTACACATAAAATGACGTTAATAACTTGTAACTAATGTTCGCGACGTTAAAGACTTTGCACGTATTCCGATATAAAATAAAAAAGGTTAAACGCGTTTAAAAACATATTTAGAATCTGTGAACCTGTTTCAACTCCGCCATCTTGGACAAAAGGAATGTATACGTTCCGCCAATGGGAGGGGTTTGAGGCGACGTAGCCGCAGGGCTAGGGACGTCATGCGGAAGCAGATACTGCTCACCCAAAGTCTTGCAAATATATGACACGAATTAGATAAGGCACAAGTATAATATCTGCTATGGAAATGAGAAGTGATCAAATGTTAAATAGAAAAATGTTTCACATGCATTTGGAATTACACTGAACTAAAATAACTGCAACAATTTCATTGATTTTACAGTTCATATGAGGAAATTAGTCAGTTTAAATCAATTCATTCGGTCCTAATCTATGGATTTCACATTTCTGGGAATACAGATATGCATCTGTTGGTCATAGATACCTTGAAAAAAAAAATGGGCCTCACGATTTAGTCAAGGTATTTTTTTGGTGCATTCAAATTGCCATCAATAAAATGCAATTGTGTTCATAGCTTATGCTTGCCCATACCATAACCCCACCGCCACCATGGGGCACTCTGCTCACAACACTGACATTAGCAGACCGCTCAACCACACAACGCTGTACACGTGGTCAGTGGTTGTGAGGCCAGTTGGACAGACTGCCAAATTCTCTCAAACGGAGGCAGCTTATGATAGAGAAATGAACATTAAATGCTGGTAAGAGCTCTGGTGGACATTTCTGCAGTCAGCATGGCAAATTGCACACTCCTTCAAAACATCTGTGGCATTGTGTTGTGTGACAAAACTGCACATTTGAGAGGCCTTTTATTGTCCCCAGCACAAGGTGCACCTGTGTAATGATCATGCTGTTTAATCAGCTTCTTGATATGCCACACCTGTCAGGTGGATGGATTATCTTGGCAATGGAGAAATGTTGACTAACAAGGGGTATAAACAAATTTGTGCACAAAATTTGAAAAAAAAAAAGAAGCTTTTTGTGCATATGAATAATTTCTAGGATATTTTACTACCTGTTCCATTTCTGTTTTGTTCAGTAGAAAACACTCATGGCAAACTATATATTTATGACCATGTGTGATGATACCACCAGCATTGACTATTAAAACACCATGACTTCTGACACCTTGTTTTTGTATTTTAATGAAAAAGTACAGAACATTTGTAATAAACATGTAAGGTTGTGTGAAAGAAAAGCCCATTTCAATAGTTTTATCTTCTCTTTAAAAAATATATATATTTCAGGGGTGGCCAAGCTTATTTGTAGAGGGTACAAATCAAGGTCTCGATTTGATGATTAGTAGGTCGGTAGAATCAGGTCTTACTACACCCACTGTCTAAGACCTTCTGCATATGAGCTTGTCCACACCTGTTATATTTGATTATACCGTTATTAAGACAAAAAAACAAGTATATCCATTAAAAAACACGAAAAAAAAAAAACGAAGGTCATGTACAGACTGACAGGTGGTTCATATGCCGCACAGCGAACATTACCCACCACAAAATACCCTCTCAGGACACCCAAAGCCCCTTCCCCAGGGCCTGTATAAACAAAGGTATCATCCCAAATGGTACCATACTCCCCACAGGGCTCTGGTCAAAGGAAGTGCACTATATAGGGACTAGGGTGCATTCAAGCCAAACTGTCTCAGAGTTGGAGCTGATCTAGGATTAGATTTGGCATTTAGATCACAAATAATAAAATGTCGGAAAGGACAGGGGGGGGGGCTGATCCTAAAATCAACACTCCTAATCGAGATGCTTGATACAGAGTCTTATTCATTATGATCAACAACAAAAAATGTAATAAAAAAAAAAAAAAAAAGGCAAAACTGGTCCTAGATCAGAATTTCTACTTTGAGACACTGAATACAATCCCAGGCCTGCATCCCCCTTCTCCCTCTGGTTAAAGTTCCCTCCGTGCTTTAGCTGCGTTGGGGGCGTACTTGGGCATGAGTTCATTGATCTTGCGGATGAAGTCAGACTTCTCGGCGCAGCCTTTACACGACTCTCCCCACACCTCCAGGATCTTCTTCAATTCCTTCACCTTCAGCTTCTTCAGATCCACGGTGCTCAGGTCCAGCTGTTTGTCTGCAGAGAGGAGAGAAGGTGAAGATGCCATCTTTAACAGATCCTGCTAGCATTTCAGTGGTTTAACTGGCTAAGAACAGGGGGGGGGGTTCAGGAGGGTTAACCAAGTGTGTGTGGTAGAGGATTGGGATGAAGGAATGAAGCTATAGGCTTCTGTTAAGAAAGCTCACACAGTGACACCAGTTACATACCAGTATGAATCTCTCAGCAGTTGCTGATGTCAAAATCTGTTCACTAAAAAGGTTAAACAAGACTCTGCATTCCATGCCGTGTGATTAACAGTAGAATGTAGTGTCGTTCCAGGAAGAGAGGTCAAATTTCACTGTGAGGCAATAATAGTCAACCCCCCATGACATGGAAAATCAGTCCTCACCTGTGTTTGTGTATGTAAATAACTTGTAATATGCCAGACGGGGGTTGGAAATAGCCACGGGCCGACATTGTACAATGTTTTGGACTTATCATGATCCACAAACCATTATCTAACAAGCTGACCAAACTGGACGCGAGCGTGCCATCGCACGCACGTTGATTTTGTTGACCCACACCAGAAGTGAATGAGGACACGCAGGTTGAAATATCAAAACAAACTCTGAACCAATGATATTAATTTGGGGACAGGTCGAAAAGCATTAAATATTTATGTCAATTTATCTAGCTAGCTTGCTGTTGCTAGATAATTTGTCCTGGGATATAAACATTGGGTTGTTATTTTACCTGAAAATGCACAAGGTCCTCTACTCCGACAATTAATCCACAGATGACACGGGAAAACCGAATTCCTTTCTCGTCATCTTTTTCCTTCCTCAGGCTTCTTTTTTTTGTTGGAATTTATATGGCAGTTGGTAACCAACTTTACGGTGCATTACTACAACGACTGTGTGGACATCAGTTCATCTTTCAATCACGTGTTTATATGCTCCTAAAAACCAATGAGGAGATGGGAGAGGTCAGACTGGCAGCGAGTTGAGCGTCACATATGATTCTATTTTAGCGCCTGGCCACGCAGACGCTCGCTGACGCAGTGTTCGGTGCAATGACTGAATAACATGCATGTATACATTAATATATATTTATATCATGCAGTCGTTGTAGTAATGCTGCCCCAGTTTCAACTCTTCTTCCTGCGGCTATGGAACCCTGACCTGTTCACCGGACGTGCTACCTGTCCCAGACCTGCTGTTTTCAACTCTCTAGAGACAGCAGGAGCGGTAGAGATACTCTGAATGATCGGCTATGAAAAGCCAACTGACAACTTTACTCCTGAGGTGCTGCCTTGCTGCACCTCGACAACTACTGTGATTATTATTATTTGACCATGCTGGTCATCTATGAACATTTGAACATCTTGGCCATGTTCTGTTATAATCTCCACCCGGCACAGCCAGAAGAGGACTGGCCACCCCACATAGCCTGGTTCCTCTCTAGGTTTCTTCCTAGGTTCGTGCCTTTCTAGGGAGTTTATCCTAGCCACCGTGCTTCTACACCTGCATTGCTTGCTGTTTGGGGGTTTTAGGCTGGGTTTCTGTACAGCACTTTGTGACATCAGCTGAAGGGCTTTATAAATACATTTGATTTGATATTTGCACGCGACGTGACCGGTGTAGTCAGCATGTAATGGTATTGTGACAAGTATTTACTATGAGCACTGTGATGTGTCCCACGTGAAAGAGGATAAACTATGGGAACAAATAAGGGACAAAAAAAAATTGAAATTGAGACTTAAGCAGGGTTTAGCTGTCAGAGACATGGAATTGAGGGATGCTAACATAGACTGTGTACCATACAGAGTATCTTCTACATCCTTATGTTAAACAACTTAAGGGGAGGCAGGGTAGCCTAGTGGTTAGAGCGTTGGACTCGTAGCCAGAAGGTTGCAAGTTCAAATCCCCGACCTGACAAGGTACAAATCTGTCGTTCTGCCCCTGAACAGGCAGTTAACCCACTGTTCCTAGGCCGTCATTGAAAATAAGAGATTTGTTCATAACTGACTTGCCTAGTAAAATAAAAAAAAGTGTGGTTCGGTACTAAAGTATTGATTTAACTTACAAATAACCAAGTCATCCGAGATGGGTCCTACATTTGTTTCCTTACCGTATTTCAGTTCACAGATCTGACTGTCCTGCTTCTTTAGTTTCTCACAGATCTTGTCCACCGGCGCGTGGTAGCTCAGGGGCTTGGAGATCTCGTTGAGGATTTTGGTGGCAGCGTCATGTGTTCCACCAATGTAGTAACACTAAGGGTACACAGAAGAACGAAAAATAACAGCAATTAAATGAACAAATTCAGTGGATAATCTGGATAGGACACAATGTAACTACTTATCGACTAGACTTACATTAAACTAAAACATTAGCCTAAAAATCACTTACAAAGCGGTTTTCCTTGCCCTTGGCGTCTTTGCAGGTTTTGACTAGGGCCTTCTCGATGTCTGCGCTGGTGAATTTAACGTTGTTGTCTTGCAATGACTGATATAACCTTCCCAGGAAGCTCACACACACTGAAAAAGGGAGGAAACAACACAAAACAAGGAATGACCATTATTACATTAGGATGTTAGGAGTGTACAGAGATGGCATGACTTCCTTTCTATATACTTTACTATTATAACATTTTTGCTAATCTGATGGTATGCAAAACATGGGTAACTCCAGCAATACTAACAACATTATATATAGGAGGTTAGGTTTTACAACTCAGACTTCTATGGTCAGTCTGTTCTGTTACAGTAGGTTATATAGGCCAATACACTAGACCAGGTATTCGCAAACTGGGGTATGCCATCGGGGGCCAAATAAAAATGTGATTTACATATTTTTAAATACCACCCCCCCCCCCAAAAAAAACATTTTTTTCACATTTTCAAACAGTCCATTTATATTTTCCAATGGGGCTATACATTTAGGTGAGGTTTTTTTCTCCTCTCCTGATTAGCCTTGTTTCACTGCCAAATATAAAATTAAACCATCTAGTGTTCAGCGAAATAACAACACAATGTCAAATACAGGAAGCCTAGTCAAATAATTATCATCCAATCACATTAACCGTTACTCTCTCACGGGAATTCCACTAGCGGTCCGTATGTAGCCAAACGTAGCTGCTGCTCATGTTGGTTTCTGTACTGATGGAGCAAAAGCCATGACTGGGAGACATAGTGGAGTGGTAACGTGCGTGCAAGCAGTTGCTCCCGACGATACCTGGGTAC
This sequence comes from Oncorhynchus tshawytscha, assembly GCF_018296145.1. Taxonomy (NCBI): domain Eukaryota; kingdom Metazoa; phylum Chordata; class Actinopteri; order Salmoniformes; family Salmonidae; genus Oncorhynchus; species Oncorhynchus tshawytscha. The sequence continues at coordinate 58,588 of NW_024609324.1, forward strand.
ACTGCAGCATCAACCGAGAGGCTCTTGGGTACACTGCAGCATCCACCGAGAGGCTCTTGGGTACACTGCAGCATCAACCGAGAGGCTGGTTATCAAGGGGCAAAGTACTTGCATTTTTTTCAATTGAGAGACAAGCTTAACGTTTTCACTTGTTTGACAACTTGCATGATGACGAGTCACATGACTGGCCTCTCTGGGTGATGCATTTTTTTCTAAATTAAAAATCACCTGAATGATCTGAATCTAGGATTAGAGGGACTCTCCGCAACTATATTCAATGTGCGGGACAAAACTGAGGCTAAGAAGTTGGAGCGCTTCTCTGTCTGCATTAACTGGGACAACACACAGCTCTTTTCATCATTGTATGATTTGTGTGTGTGCAAATGAACTCAAGCTTACAGACAATGTCAAATGTGAAATGTGATATAGCAAAGCAACGGAGTGAGTTGGGTGAGCAATTACGCAGGTACTTTCCCGAAACGGACGACACAAACAACTGGATTCATTATCCTTTCATACCCTGCCTCCAGTCCACTTACCGATATCTGAACAAGAGAGCCTCATCGAAATTGCAACAAGCGGTTCTGTGAAAATCAGAAGCCACCACCAGATTTCTGAATTGGGCTGCACTCAGAGTATCCCTGTCTTAGCAAATCGCGCTAAGACACTGATGCCCTTTGCAACCACGTACCTATGTGAGAGTGGATTCTCGGCTCTCACTAACGTGAAAACGAAATACAGGCACAGACTGTGTGGAAAATTATTTAAGACAGAATCTCCAATACAACCCAACATTGCAGAGTTATGTGCATCCTTTCAAGCACATCCTTCTCATTACCCTGAGGTGAATTTTCAATATACAAATAAGGTTTTATATGGAAGATGGTTAAATAAAGAGCAAAATGATTGATTGTTATGTATGCCCTGGTACTATAAGAGCTGTCACTTCCCACGAGCCGGGTAGTGACACAAACTCACTCATTCTTATGTTTAATAAATGTATCATATAGTGTGTGTGGCAGCCTTACAATGATGGCAAAAAAACAACATCTGAGAGTATGCTGACCCTGGGGCTAGAGGGGGTACAGCTGACCCTGGGGCTAGAGGAGGTACAGCTGACCCTGGGGCTAGAGGGGGTACAGCTGACCCTGGGGCTAGAGGAGGTACAGCTGACCCTGGGGCTAGAGGAGGTACAGCTGACCCTGGGGCTAGAGGAGGTACAGCTGACCCTGGGGCTAGAGGAGGTACAGCTGACCCTGGGGCTAGAGGGGGTACAGCTGACCCTGGGGCTAGAGGGGGTACAGCTGACCCTGGGGCTAGAGGGGGTACAGCTGACCCTGGGGCTAGAGGGGGTACAGCTGACCCTGGGGCTAGAGGGGTACAGCTGACCCTGGGTACAGGGACCCTGGGGCTAGAGGGGTACAGCTGACCCTGGGGCTAGAGGGGGTACAGCTGACCCTGGGGCTAGAGGGGGTACAGCTGACCCTGGGGCTAGAGGGGGTACAGCTGACCCTGGGGCTAGAGGGGTACAGCTGAGGGGGTACAGCTGACCCTGGGGCTAGAGGGGGTACAGCTGACCCTGGGGCTAGAGGGGGTACAGCTGACCCTGGGGCTAGAGCTGACCCTGGGGCTAGGGGGTACAGCTGACCCTGGGGCTAGAGGGGTACAGCTGACCCTGGGGCTAGAGGAGGTACAGCTGACCCTGGGGCTAGAGGGGGTACAGCTGACCCTGGGGCTAGAGGGGGTACAGCTGACCCTGGGGCTAGAGGGGGTACAGCTGACCCCTGGGGCTGGGCTGACCCTGGGGCTAGAGGGGGTACAGCTGACCCTGGGGCTAGAGGGGGTACAGCTGACCCTGGGGCTAGAGGAGGCACAGCTGACCCTGGGGCTAGAGGAGGCACAGCTGACAGCTGACCCTGGGGCTAGAGGAGGCACAGCTGACCCTGGGGCTAGAGGGGGTACAGCAGACCCTGGGGCTAGAGTACAGCAGACCCTGGGGCACAGCAGACCCTGGGGCTGGGGTACAGCAGACCCTGGGGAGAGGAGGTACAGCAGACCCTGGGGCTAGAGGGGGCACAGCTGGAGGTTGAATGTTTGAAGGGTACGGGACTATAAAACGTTTGGGAACCACTGCCCTGGACAAAGCTGAACAATAGACAGTCAAGTATCAGCTATCCCATCTAACAGAGAAACAATAGCTTGACATGGGAGCATATTGCCTCACCAACAGAAACCACAGGCAATATCTGACCTGGCTGGGGCACAAGGCAAGGTCCTAATGAGCAATTAACAGGTACTAGTTAGCGAGACACAGCCAGCTACAATACTTCTCTGCAAACAAACAAAATTAAGAGCGCATTGAAAGACATTTCAATGTATTGAATTATAGCCAACGTCTAGGCTATTTGGCGAAGAATCCATGCCAATGACACAGCATGGAATTGTAGATTGCCATAAAACTTAACTACGACTAACTAGCTAGTTATATCCAAAGTGGCATAAATATGAGACAAACCAACCCACCTTCACAATCCCCATCTTTCAAAGCGTCGCTAATGCTCGGTACCAGAGCCAGCGCTGCGAGGGCGACCGACAAACTAGTCAAACACAACATTTTACAATTAATAAACTAACTTAATCTAGTTTAGCTAGATGTACCTAGCTAAACGTTACGATACAAAACTACCTGTTTAGCGAAAAAAAAAATACCAGCTACACATGAGCAGTTAGAGTTGAAACCGGTAATGTGAGCACGCAATGTCCCGATTCTGCCAACGCTTCCTGATGGACACGTCAATCTACGAAGGCTTCCAATTGGCTCTCATTTCACTCTCTAGAACGCGATTGGTTCGTTCTGTGCAACGCGACGCACTTTTCTCTGATTGGACAGATGCTCTTCATTCTGGGGAGGTCGTCCAGTTGGCGCCATTCGATTGGATTAGAACTCTGTATATTACGGGACCTTAACCTTTACAGTCATATCAGAGCAGTTCAGATGGAAACATCTAGAATAGAACAGAGACACACTGCTCTTTACCGCGCTGTCTGTGTCAGCAGCTATACATTTAAGACTGCTTTCTTTACTTTTATTACAGGGTCCCCAACTACATTATCAGCCACTTGTAGATTTTTTTCTTGAGCAGATGGTCGGGGTGCCTGAACATAATTACCCTGCAAATTGACTTCAAGGAAGCCCAAACAGATAGTAACTGACAGAAACAAAATAATTTCAAACCTTAATAAATACATTGGGAAACGATCATATATAATGTATCTATTTTACAGTGCATTCAGAAAGTATTCTGACCCCTTGACCTTTACCACATTTTGTTACATTACAGCCTTATTCTAGAGTTAAAAAAAATAATAATTATCAACACACAATACCCCCATAATGACAAAGCGAAAACACGAGAAGCAAGATTTCCTTTGTGGAGATGGGAGAACCTTCCAGAAGGACAAGCATCTCTGCAGCACTCCACAAATCAGGCCTTTATGGTAGAGTGGCCAGACGGAAGCCACTCCTCAGTAAAAGGCGCATGACAGCCCGCTTGGAGTTTTCCAAAAGGCACATAAAGGACTCTCAGACCAGGAGAAACAAGATTCTCTGGTCTGATGAAACTAAGATTGGCCAGAATGCCAAGTGTCATATCTGGAGGAAACCTGGCACCATCCCTACGGTGAAGCATGGTGGTGGCAGCATCATGCTGTGGGGATGTTTTTCAGCGGCAGGGACTGTGAAACTAGTCAGGATCGAGGGAAAGATGAACAGAGAAAAGTACAGAGAGGTCATTGATGAAAACCGGCTCCAGAGTGCTTAGGACCTCAGACTGGGGCAAAGGTTCACCTTCCAACAGGACCATGACCCTAAGCACACAGACAATGCAGAAGTGGCTTCAGGACAAGTCTCTGAATGTCCTTGAGTGGCCCAGCCAGAGCCCGGACTTGAACCTGAATGAACATCTCTGGAAAGACCTGAAAATAGCTGTGCAGCTACGCTCCCCATCCAACCTGACAGAGCTTGAGAGGATCTGCAGAGAAGAACGGGAGAAACTCCCCAAATACAGGTGTGCCAAGCTTGTAGGCTGTAATCGCTGTAATCGGTGCTTCAGCAAAGTACTGAGTAAAGGGTCTGAATACTTATGTAAATGTAAATTTATATTGTGCACAAATGTCTAAAAAAACGTTTTTTGCTTTGTCATTATGGGGTATTGTGATGTCATTATGGGGTATTGTGATGTCATTATGGGGTATTGTGATGTCATTATGGGTATTGTGATGCCATTATGGGGTATTGTGATGCCATTATGCGGTGTTGTGATGTCATTATGGGGTATTGTGATGTCATTATGGGTTATTGTGATGTCATTATGGGGTATTGTGATGTCATTATGGGGTATTGTGATGTCATTATGGGGTATTGTGATGTCATTATGGGGTATTGTGATGCCATTATGGGGTTTGTGATGTCATTATGCGGTGTTGTGATGTCATTATGGGGTATTGTGATGTCATTATGGGTTATTGTGATGTCATTATGGGGTATTGTGATGTTATTATGGGGTATTGTGATGTCATTATGCGGTGTTGTGATGTCATTATGGGGTTTGTGATGTCATTATGCGGTGTTGTGATGTCATTATGGGGTATTGTGTGTAGATTGATGAGGGGGAAAAAACAATGCAATAAAATGTGGAAAAATGCAAGTGGTCTGAATACTTTCTGAATTTACTTTATGCATGGAAATACTTGAATAGATTTTCAAAAATGAAAACCACTTGGAGCTGATTTCCTGGTGTTTTTAGCCTTTTATGCCCAACAAGGAAAATGATAAACAAAAACAAGAACAAAACTGGTTAATTACTTGGCAAATGAGTTTGATTTACAGAAGGTTTACTATAGAATAGAAAATAATACATGGTGTCCTCTAGCTACAGAATGTTGATTCGATCACAGGCAACCGCTTTCCGGTATCTTCATAGTAGGCCTACTATCTAATACTTTGCATAGGGCTCCTGAGTGGCGCAGCGGTCTAAGGCACTGCATCTCAGTGCAAGAGGCGTCACAACAGTCCCTGGTTTGAATCCAGGCTGTACCACATCCGGATGTGATTGGGAGTCCCATAGGGCGGCGCACAATTGGCCCAGCGTCGTCTGGGTTTGGACGGGGTAGGCCGTCCTTGTAAATAAGAATTTGTTTTTAACTGACTTGCCTAGTTAAAAAAGAAAATCAAGTTACTTTTAGATATGACCTTCTTCTATGTTAATTACTTATAGTTCACCGTTTTCTCATTCCTCTCGTCGCTGCTAATAAATAATGACCAGTTGAAACATCAATGAGCCAATAAAACAAGATCTTTAATGTTTAGCATTATTATCAATAATAAATGAATTCCACATCACAGGAGAAAAAAAAAACATGTTGTATTTACATCTACAATCCACATCACTGTTGATTCATGCTAACACAATATATACAATAAATTACTTTGGAGTAATTTGCCGTAGAAGTAGCCGACTGTCCAGATGTGTCTGGTCTTTGATGGAAAAACACACACAATAATGAAGCAAAATGAAAGAAGTCAAAATATTTTTGTATGTTTGTCAATTTTTTTTTTTTTTTAAGATTAAAAAACAAACAAAAAAACAAACATTTACATCAGAAAGTACAAGGCAGACAATTAATAATCCCATTCTATACATGGACCCTTTAAAACCTTATGAATCCACAGCCTCGTCATAACTACTTACAGAGAGAGAGAGAGAGAGAGAGAGAGAAGAGCCTGACGAGGTGGTCTGGGGAACAACAACTGGAATGATTTCAAAACTGTTTTGTAACCGCCATTTGTAACCGCCATTTGTAGAAATCAAATAAATTGAGAGGCTTTGCATAGGTCATAGGTCATAGGCATAACATGTTCCTTCAAATATTTTTGGCTCTGAAAGCATGCTATTCATGAGTATGCAAAATAATATTTATTTTTTTAACTGTATAAATTACATGGGAAACATGAGGGGGAATTCCTGCTATTTCAGCAACATTGCTCATAGAGATATAGTTGCTAATTAAAAACGAACTAATGGTGTTGCACTGGCTTATACCATCTGTGGAGGACACACTATCTAATCAAATACATTACGCACGCTTACCACTAGTGACTATATTAACACTCTTACATCCTCTTACACTCAGAAATCAGGATTAGTGTCAGTAGATTAGGAGCGGCAGCAGGCCTGGAGGTGAAATGATGAACCTGCAGGGGAGGGAGGGAGGGAGAGCACCTCTTTGCTGACCATGTGATTGGCTGATTAACCCCTCTGCTTGTATGAGCCTGGAAGGGAGCCAGCTGGCGTTGTCTGTCTCTCTGTCTGAGTCCCCCTCTCTCTCACAACCAGTGAATAACCTTATGTACTTTTAACGCTCCCTACCTCCCATCATCACAAAGAGTACAATCCTCACATAACGGACAGTAGTAGTGTGACATTGTTTTGAGTGTGTTATAGGGGGGGTTAATAAATACACAATTTCATCTTATGTATGACATTGTTATATATGGAATACATTAGCTATACAAAAGCATTAGAAAATAAATTAAAGTCAGTCGATTTATTTAAAAATAAAAGTAATTCTACATTAGGAGACATGCACCTACAGTAGCCATGTCCCTTCTGAGAAAGAGGAAATATATATGATAGAATATTCCATGACAGCAGGAGGACGTGAGAACATGACAACAGGAGGACCTGAGAACATGACAGCTGGAGGACATGACAGCTGGAGGATATGAGAACATGACAGCTGGAGGACATGACAGCAGGAGGACGTGAGAACATGACAGCTGGAGGACATGACAGCTGGAGGACATGAGAACATGACAGCTGGAGGACATGAGAACATGACAGCTGGAGGACATGACAACATGACAACAGGAGTACATGACAGCTGGAGGACATAACAACATGACAACAGGAGTACATGACAGCTGGAGGACATGACAGCTGGAGGACATGACAACATGACAACAGGAGTACTGAAAACATGACAGCTGGAGGACGTGAGAACTTGACAGCTGGAGGACATGAGGACATAACAACAGGAGAACATGAAATCATGAGAAGATGACACCTGGAGGACATGAGGACATGACAACATGAGAACATGACACCTGGAGGACATGAGGACATAACAACAGGAGAACATGACAACAGGAGAACATGAAATCATGAAAACATGACACCTGGAGGACATGAGGACATAACAACAGGAGAACATGACAACAGGAGTACATGACAGCTGGAGGACATGACAGCTGGAGGACATGACAACATGACAACAGGAGTACTGAAAACATGAGGGACGTGAGGAGATAAGAGGAGAACTTGACAGCTGGAGGACCTGAGAACATGACAGCAGGAGGATATGAGAACATGACAGTTGGAGGGCATGAAAACATGAGAACATGACAGCAGGAGGACCTGAGAACATGACAACAGGAGGACAGGAGAACATGACAGGTGGAGGACATGAAAACATGACAGTTGGAGGACATGAGAACATGACAACAGGAGAAAGTGACAACAGGAGGAAAAGACAACAGGAGAACATGACCACAGGAGGACAAGAGAACATGACAGCTGGAGGACATGAGGACATGACAGCTGGAGGACATGAGGACATGACAGCTGGAGGACATGAGAACATGACAGCTGGAGGACATGAGAACATGACAGCTGGAGGACATGAGAACATGACAGCTGGAGGACATGAGGACATGACAGCTGGAGGACATGAGAACATGACAGCTGGAGGACATGAGAACATGACAGCTGGAGGACATAAGAACATGACAGCTGGAGGACATAACAACATGACAGCTGGAGGACATGAGGACATGACAGCTGGAGGACATGAGAACATGACAGCTGGAGGACATGACAACAGGAGGACATGAGAACATGAGAACATGAGGACAAGAGAACATGACAACAGGAGAAAACGACAACAGGAGGACATGACAACAGGAGGACATGAAAACAGGAGGACATGACAACAGGAGGACATGACAACAGGAGGACATGACAACAGGAGGACATGAGAACATGACAACAGGAGGACATGAGAACATGACAACAGGAGGACATGAAAACATGACAGTTGGAGGACATGAGAACATGACAACAGGAGAAAGTGACAACAGGAGGAAAAGACAACAGGAGAACATGACCACAGGAGGACATGACAACAGGAGGACAAGAGAACATTACAGCTGGAGGACATGAGGACATGATAGCTGGAGGACATGAGAACATGACAGCTGGAGGACATAACAACATGACAGCTGGAGGACATGAGGACATGACAGCTGGAGGACATGATAACATGACAGCTGGAGGACATGAGAACATGACAGCTGGAGGACATGAGAACATGACAGCTGGAGGACATGAGAACATGACAGCTGGAGGACATGAGAACATGACAGCTGGAGGACATGAGAACATGACAGCTGAGGACATGAGAACATGACAGCTGGAGGACATGAGAACATGACAGCTGGAGGACATGAGGACATGACAGCTGGAGGACATGAGGACATGACAGCTGGAGGACATGAGAACATGAGGACATGAGAACATGACAGCTGGAGGACATGAGAACATGACAGCTGGAGGACATGAGAACATGACAGCTGGAGGACATGAGAACATGACAGCTGGAGGACATGAGAACATGACAGCTGGAGGACATGACAACAGGAGGACATGAGAACATGAGAACATGAGGACAAGAGAACATGACAACAGGAGAAAATGACAACAGGAGGACATGAAAACAGGAGGACATGACAACAGGAGGACATGAGAACATGACAACAGGAGGACATGAGAACATGACAACAGGAGGACATGAGAAAACTATCCCAAACCACAGAGTGTAGGTCTACTGCATGCAGAGAGAGAGAGAGAGAGAGACATCCACAACAAAACACCTGGACAACAAGCTGAAAGAAGCAAGGAGTGAGATGAGCAGCAGGATCTGATCCAGGATGTGACTATGAAGCACCAGCAGTGTTGTAACAAGGCAGATCAGTTCACTAGGTAGATACAAGAGATAGTAATTGGAGGCAGGGAGGAGGATGCTTAGAGAAATCAAAAAGTGGAATAATCTGTACATTGTGATCAGGGCTGAATAGTCAATAAGTATAAATGACTAGAAACTAGGATGTCTTTAGGTCACAGTCCCTTCTCTCTCTCTCTCTGACCCCTCTGCTCCTTGGTAGTCCAATGGGCGGTACTAGCCATGGTTATATAATTTCCCACTGTGTACCTGAGAACATGACAACAGGAGGACATGAAACATATTGGTTTGTTGTGTATTGTTAGATACTACTGCACTGTTGGAGCTCAGAACACAAGCATTTTGCTACACCTAAATATGTGGTTGCGACCAATACAATTTGATTTGAATAGACGTTGAACTGACATCTGTACCCAGTGTGTTATTTCACTGAATGAACATGCACATGTAAAAGTACCAAATAAAGAGGGAAAAACTAAATCACATATAATTATATTAGTTAATATTCATTTGTCTATAAATATCATCCATCTAAATGTGTCATTCCACTTGTGCACATCACCAAGCAGCTACCAGTGACTTTCAATGCCCTTGTCTTAGCACATTATTATGTTTTTATGTCATCATTATCAAGTCATTATAAAGTCATTATCGAGTTATCGTCGAGTCATTATCAAGTCATTATCAAGTCTTTATCGAGTCATTATAATGACGTTACCAAGTCATCCTCAAGTCATTATCACACCGTTATCATGATATTATCAAGTTATCATTGAATCATCGTCGAGTCATTATCGCGTCATTATCGAGTCATCGTCGGGTCATCGTTGAGTCATTATCTAGACATTATTAAGTCATTATCAATTTATTATCAAGTCATTATCGATACATTGGCAAGTCATCAGCGACTCTTATTCACGTCATTATCGAGTCATTATCACATCATCATTATCATTATCAAGTCATCAATTCTCCTCAGTCAATCCATGATATAGGGATTCATTTATAAATAATCTAATATTAATATATATAACTATAACTACACATAACAATACATTTGCAGATTTCATCTCCTCTAAAAATATAGCCTTTTCTTTGTACTGTAGCATGCAAGATGCTGAATGGAAAACTGACCTTTAGTAATAAACCAACCGAGCCCTTATATAGAGCAGCCTTTTAAAACGGGACATCTATTCACCAGCCTTCAGACTGTTATGTCCTTACCTCTTTATAGTGGCTGGCTGATCTGGCTGTGGCAGGTAGCACACAGCAATAAAGACGACTACTTGTGTGATGAAGCCTTACCACAGCATTTAAGCCTCTGACCGTCCGTCTGTCGAGGATGAGCAGTGCCACCGGAAGTTGTGACAGAGTAGGAAGAAGTGTTGGGAGTATGTGACCCTGACATTTTGTATTAGTTCGTTAAAACCCCCCCCTCCCCCCACACACACTTCCGTCTCTCTCTATTCATCAAACTATTCTCTCCCCCATTGCTCTTTTTCTCAGTAAAAGCCAGTTGAATCGCTGAGTGTATCATCATTACATCAACACTACAAAGGTCAGCTAATAATATGCATCCCTTACAGGAAATGAACATAACAAGCAAACCATAATGTTAAAAATCACCTGACCTCAATCATCATCTCTCCAAACCCCTCCCCCCTCTATACCCTAATAAAACCCATCACTGATCCCATCTTTATTTATAGAAATATTTAAGTGCGAATAGAATCAAATGTGTTTTTAACATTTATTAAATAATGTAATAATACATTTTATTATTATATTATTAATAAATAATAATTAATATTTATTATTAAGTTGCTAAAGGGCAACTTGTCTATAAAAAAATAAAAAAATAAACTGAAAACAGGGGTCACGGTCTAACAGGTTTTTACTCTACTGAGGTTTGCTTCAGTTTAACTCAATTCATTAATTAAAATGTCTGTTTAAATGTCTGGTTTTCCAATCCACGAGTTCCCTTTGTGCAATGATTTGGAAACCTGCATGTGGACCTGAACTATCATTAAAATAATTAAATACATGACTTTTTATTCACAGAATGATGTGTTTTCTAAAAGGTAGTTCCCATCATCGGTGTGAGTTAGTGACCCAATTCACAAAAAGGACATTTAATATACTTTTTTCTCTCTTTCTGACAAGAGTTTGAAAGAATAAGAAATCAAAAATAGAAAAAGACATCATTCCAAAGATGCATTTTCAAACAAACACATTTAGATGTGAACAATTAGATCACAGCTAGCATTCTCCAATACCAAAATAGGATACTCTGTGAGAAGGAATGAAGTGGGAGGAGGGGCATCATTTTTTACCATTCCCCTCTATATCCCTGGCCCCTCAGAGAGACAGGTCCTAACATTGGCCCCTCAAAGAGACAGGTCCTAACACTGGCCCTAACACTGGCCCTTCAGAGAGACAGGTCCTAACACTGGCCCCTCAGAGAGACAGGCCCTAACACTGGCCCCTCAGAGAGACAGGTCCTAACACTGGCCCCTCAGAGAGACAGGTCCTAACACTGGCCCCTCAGAGAGACAGGTCCTAACACTGGCCCCTCAGAGAGACAGGTCCTAACACTGGCCCCTCAGAGAGACAGGTCCTAACACTGGCCCCTCAGAGAGACAGGTCCTAACACTGGCCCCTCAGAGAGACAGGCCCTAACACTGGCCCCTCAGAGAGACAGGTCCTAACACTGGCCCCTCAGAGAGACAGGCCCTAACACTGGCCCCTCAGAGAGACAGGCCCTAACACTGGCCCCTCAGAGAGACAGGTCCTAACCCAGGCCCTAACACTGGCCCCAACCATTTCTAAACCATGGGCATGTTCAGGAGGATATAAAGTTACAGAACATTCAGATAGAAATATATAATGTAGAACAGATATGATTGTCTGTCAGATGGAATAGGGGGGGGGGGATCAGGTGTCAGCTCTATTCACACTATTTATATCTGAAACATTCACAAAGTTTCACATCACTGACTGAATAAACCCCAGGCCTGCTCTTTACTCCTCTGTGATGACGTGCTCCCACGTCACCTTGGCCTGCTCTTTAGTCCTCTGTGATGACGTGCTCCCACGTCACCTTGGCCTGCTCTTTACTCCTCTGTGATGACGTGCTCCCACGCCACCTTGGCCTGCTCTTCCTTGGAGGTAATGAGAGGCTGAGAGATCTTGCGTGGCATGGGCCTGGGCACGAGAATACACCCTTCCTCAGGGATACACCCCTCTCTCAGGTAGGGCTTGGGGGGCAGGGCGGGCGGGGGCTCCTGGTGGTAGTGGGGCAGGTTCTGGATGTTTAGGGCGTGGGCCTCTGGGAGGACGGGGATAATGGGGGTGATGACCGGGGTGACCCACCCAGGGGCGGAGAGGCTACGGCAGGGAGGGGGTTTGGAGCCATCCAGGACCTCTGGCTCAGAGACGCTGTATCGGACAGGCAGGTAGGGACTAGAGGGGGAGTTCATTCCCAGGTCTTCTCCGTCTATGGCCCAGATAGAGTGCACTGTGCTAGGGGTAATGGAGACAGAGTCCAGGGTGCCTGCTGGGTGTCTGCTGGTAGTTCCAGGGGCCTCGGTGGAGCAGGACTGGCCCAACAAGTTGCTCTCACTCAAGGATGAGACGCCGGAGGAGGCACTGCCAGAGAGGGTAGAGTTACTGCCATCCAGACCGGACTGGGACTGGGGACTGGTGGGCGAGGCAGGTATAGGGTGCAGGGGTGACTGTTGGAGAGAAACAAGCGGGACAATGGGTTATTCTCAGATAAGTGGGACAATGGGTTATTCTCATAGATAAGTGGGACAATGGGTTATTCTCATAGATAAGTGGGACAATGGGTTATTCTCATAGATAAGTGGGACAATGGGTTATTCTCATAGATAAGTGGGACAATGGGTTATTCTCATAGATAAGTGAGACAATGAGTTATTCTCATAGCTAAGTGGGACAATGGGTTATTCTCATAGATAAGCGGGACAATGGGTTATTCTAAAGTAAGTGGGACAATGGGTTATTCTCAGATAAGCGGGACAATGGGTTATTCTAAAGTAAGTGGGACAATGGGTTATTCTCAGACAAGCGGGACAATGGGTTATTCTCATAGATAAAAGGGACAATGGGTTATTCTCAGATAAGCGGGACAATGGGTTATTCTCATAGATAAAAGGGACAATGGGTTATGGTCAGAGATAAAAGGGACAATGCGTTATTCTCAGACAAGCGGGACAATGGGTTATTCTCATAGATAAAAGGGACAATGGGTTATTCTCAGATAAGCGGGACAATGGGTTATTCTCATAGATAAAAGGGACAATGGGTTATTCTCATAGATAAAAGGGACAATGGGTTATGGTCAGAGATAAAAGGGACAATGGGTTATTCTCAGATAAGTGGGACAATGGGTTATTCTCATAGATAAGTGGGACAATGGGTTATTCTAAAGTAAGTGGGACAATGGGTTATTCTAAAGTAAGTGGGACAATGGGTTATTCTCATAGATAAGTGGGACAATGGGTTATTCTCATAGATAAGTGGGACAATGTGTTATTCTCATAGATAAGGGGGACAATATGTTTTCTCATAGATAAGCGGGACAATGGGTTATTCTCATAGACAAGTGGGACAAATGGTTATTCTCATAGATAAGTGGGACAATGGGTTAGTCTCATAGATAAGTGGGACAATGGGTTATTCTCATAGATAAGTGGGACAATGGGTTATTCTCAGATAAGTGGGACAATGGGTTATTCTCATAGATAAGTGGGACAATGGGTTAATCTCATAGATAAGTGGGACAATGGGTTCTTCTCATAGATAAGTGGGACACTGGGTTATTCTCAGATAAGTGGGACAATGGGTTATTCTCAGATAAGTGGGACAATGGGTTATTTCATAGATACAGTTCCTTGCGAAAGTATTCGGCCCCCTTGAACTTTGAGACCTTTTGCCACATTTCAGGCTTCAAACATAAAGATATAAAACTGTATTTTTTTGTGAAGAATCAACAACAAGTGGGACACAATCATGAAGTGGAACAACATTTATTGGATATTTCAAACTTTTTTAACATATCAAAAACTGAAAAATTGGGCGTGCAAAATTATTCAGCCCCTTTACTTTCAGTGCAGCAAACTCTCTCCAGAAGTTCAGTGAGGATCTCTGAATGATCCAATGTTGACCTAAATGACAAATGATGATAAATACAATCCATCTGTGTGTAATCAAGTCTCCGTATAAATGCACCTGCACTGTGATAGACTCAGAGGTCCGTTATAAGCGCAGAGAGCATCATGAAGAACAAGGAACACACCAGGCAGGTCCGAGATACTGTTGTGAAGAAGTTTAAAGCCGGATTTGGATACAAAAAGATTTAAAAAGCTTTAAACATCCCAAGGAGCACTGTGCAAGCGATAATATTGAAATGGAAGGAGTATCAGGCCACTGCAAATCTACCAAGACCTGGCCGTCCCTCTAAACTTTCAGCTCATACAAGGAGAAGACTGATCAGAGATGCAGCCAAGAGGCCCATGATCACTCTGGATGAACTGCAGAGATCTACAGCTGAGGTGGGAGACTCTGTCCATAGGACAACAATCAGTCGTATATTGCACAAATCTGGCCTTTATGGAAGAGTGGCAAGAAGAAAGCCATTTCTTAAAGATATCCATAAAAAGTGTCATTTAAAGTTTGCCACAAGCCACCTGGGAGACACACCAAACATGTGGAAGAAGGTGCTCTGGTCAGATGAAACCAAAATTGAACTTTTTGGCAACAATGCAAAACGTTATGTTTGGCGTAAAAGCAACACAGCTCATCACCCTGAACACACCATCCCCACTGTCAAACATGGTGGTGGCAGCATCATGGTTTGGGCCTGCTTTTCTTCAGCAGGGACAGGGAAGATGGTTAAAATTGATGGGAAGATGGATGGAGCCAAATACAGGACCATTCTGGAAGAAAACCCGATGGAGTCTGCAAAAGACCTGAGACTGGGACGGAGATTTGTCTTCCAACAAGACAATGATCCAAAACATAAAGCAAAATCTACAATGGAATGGTTCAAAAATAAACATATCCAGGTGTTAGAATGGCCAAGTCAAAGTCCAGACCTGAATCCAATCGAGAATCTGTGGAAAGAACTGAAAACTGCTGTTCACAAATGCTCTCCATCCAACCTCACTGAGCTGGAGCTGTTTTGCCAGGAGGAATGGGAAAAAATTTCAGTCTCTCGATGTGCAAAACTGATAGAGACATACCCCAAGCGACTTACAGCTGTAATCGCAGCAAAAGGTGGCACTACAAAGTATTAACTTAAGGGGGCTGAATAATTTTGCACGCCCAATTTTTCAGTTTTTGATTTGTTAAAAAAGTTTGAAATATCCAATAAATGTCGTTCCACTTCATGATTGTGTCCCACTTGTTGTTGATTCTTCACAAAAAAATACAGTTTTATATCTTTATGTTTGAAGCCTGAAATGTGGCAAAAGGTCGCAAAGTTCAAGGGGGCCGAATACTTTCGCAAGGCACTGTAAGTGGGACAATGGGTTATTCTCATAGATAAGTGGGACAATGGGTTATTCTCATAGATAAGTGGGACAATGGGTTATTCTCATAGCTAAGTGGGACAATGGGTTATTCTCATAGATAAGCGGGACAATGGGTTATTCTCATAGATAAGTGGGACAATGGGTTATTCTCATAGATAAGTGGGACAATGGGTTATTCTCATAGCTAAGTGGGACAATGGGTTATTCTCATAGCTAAGTGGGACAATGGGTTATTCTCATAGATAAGCGGGACAAAGGGTTATTCTAAAGTAAGTGGGACAATGGGTTATTCTCATAGATAAGTGGGACAATGGGTTATTCTCAGATAAGCGGGACAATGGGTTCTTCTCATAGATAAGCGGGACAATGGGTTATTCTCATAGATAAGTGGGACAACGGGTTATTCTCATAGATAAGTGGGATAATGGGTTATTCTCATAGATAAGTGGGATAATGGGTTATTCTCATAGATAAGTGGGATAATGGGTTATTCTCATAGATAAGTGGGATAATGGGTTATTCTCATAGCTAAGTGGGACAATGGGTTATTCTCATAGATAAGCGGGACAATGGGTTATTCTAAATTAAGTGGGACAATGGGTTATTCTCATAGATAAGCAGGACAATGGGTTATTCTCATAGATAAGTGGGACAATGGGTTATTCTCAGACAAGCGGGACAATGGGGTATTCTCATAGATAAAAGGGACAATGGGTTATTCTCATAGATAAAAGGGACAATGGGTTATTCTCAGATAAGCGGGACAATGGGTTATTCTCATAGATAAAAGGGACAATGGGTCATTCTCATAGATAAAAGGGACAATGGGTTATGGTCAGAGATAAAAGGGACAATGGGTTATTCTCAGATAAGTGGGACAATGGGTTATTCTCATAGATAAGTGGGACAATGGGTTATTCTAAAGTAAGTGGGACTGGGTTATTCTAAAGTAAGTGGGACAATGGATTATTCTCATAGATAAGTGGGACAATGGGTTATTCTCATAGATAAGTGGGACAATGGGTTATTCTCATAGATAAGGGGGACAATGGGTTTTCTCATAGATAAGTGGGACAATGGGTTAATCTCATAGATAAGTGGGACAATGGGTTATTCTCATAGATAAGTGAGACAATGGGTTATTCTCATAGGTAAGTGGGACAATGGGTTATTCTCAGATAAGTGGGACAATGGGTTATTCTCAGATAAGCGGGACAATGGGTTCTTCTCATAGATAAGCGGGACACTGGGTTATTCTCAGATAAGTGGGACAATGGGTTATTCTCATAGATAAGTGGGACAATGGGTTATTCTCAGATAAGTGGGACAATGGGTTATTCTCAGATAAGTGGGACAATGGGTTATTTCATAGATAAGTGGGACAATGGGTTAATCTCATAGATAAGTGGGACAATGGGTTATTCTCATAGATGAGTGGGACAATGGGTTATTCTCAGATAAGTGGAACAATGGGTTATTCTCATAGATAAGTGGGATAATGGGTTATTCTCATAGATAAGTGGGACAACGGGTTATTCTCATAGATAAGTGGGATACTGGGTTATTCTCATAGATAAGTGGGATAATGGGTTATTCTCATAGATAAGTGGGATAATGGGTTATTCTCATAGATAAAAGGGACAATGGGTTATTCTCATAGATAAGTGGGACAATGGGTTATTCTCAGATAAGTGGGACAATGGGTTATTTCATAGATAAGTGGGACAATGGGTTAATCTCATAGATAAGTGGGACAATGGGTTATTCTCATAGATGAGTGGGACAATGGGTTATTCTCAGATAAGTGGAACAATGGGTTATTCTCATTGATAAATTGGATAATGGGTTATTCTCATAGATAAGTGGGATAATGGGTTATTCTCATAGCTACGTGGGGCAATGGGTTATTCTCATAGATAAGCGGGACAATGGGTTATTCTAAAGTAAGTGGGACAATGGGTTATTCTAAAGTAAGTGGGACAATGGGTTAGTCTCATAGATAAGTGGGACACTGGGTTATTCTCAGATAAGTGGGACAATGGGTTATTCTCATAGATAAGTGGGACAATGGGTTATTCTCAGATAAGTGGGACAATGGGTTATTTCATAGATAAGTGGGACAATGGGTTAAACTCATAGATAAGTGGGACAATGGGTTATTCTCATAGATGAGTGGGACAATGGGTTATTCTCATAGATAAGTGGGATAATGGGTTATTCTCATAGATAAGTGGGACAACGGGTTATTCTCATAGATAAGTGGGATAATGGGTTATTCTCATAGCTAAGCGGGACAATGGGTTATTCTAAAGTAAGTGGGACAATGGGTTATTCTCATAGATAAAAGGGACAATGGGTTATTCTCATAGATAAAAGGGACAATGGGTTATTCTCATAGATAAAAGGGACAATGGGTTATGGTCAGAGATAAAAGGGACAATGGGTTATTCTCAGATAAGTGGGACAATGGGTTATTCTCATAGATAAGTGGGACAATGGGTTATTCTAAAGTAAGTGGGACAATGGGTTATTCTAAAGTAAGTGGGACAATGGATTATTCTCATAGATAAGTGGGACAATGGGTTATTCTCATAGACAAGTGGGACAATGGGTTAGTCTCATAGATAAGTGGGACAATGGGTTATTCTCATAGATAAGTGGGACAATGGGTTATTCTAATAGATAAGTGGGACAATGGGTTATTCTCATAGATGAGTGGGACAATGGGTTATTCTCAGATAAGTGGAACAATGGGTTATTCTCAGATAAGCGGGACAATGGGTTCTTCTCATAGATAAGCGGGACACTGGGTTATTCTCATAGATAAGCGGGACAATGGGTTATTCTCATAGATAAGTGGGATAATGGGTTATTCTCATAGATAAGTGGGATAATGGGTTATTCTCATAGATAAGTGGGATAATGGGTTATTCTCATAGATAAGTGGGATAATGGGTTATTCTCATAGATAAGTGGGACAATGGGTTATTCTCATAGATAAGCAGGACAATGGGTTATTCTCATAGATAAAAGGGACAATGGGTTATTCTCATAGATAAGCGGGACAATGGGTTATTCTCATAGATAAAAGGGACAATGGGTTATTCTAAAGTAAGTGGGACAATGGGTTATTCTAAAGTAAGTGGGACAATGGGTTATTCTCATAGATAAGTGGGACAATGGGTTATTCTCATAGATAAGTGGGATAATGGGTTATTCTCATAGATAAGTGGGATAATGGGTTATTCTCATAGATAAGGGGGACAATGGGTTTTCTCATAGATAAGCAGGACAATGGGTTATTCTCATAGACAAGTGGGACAAATGGTTATTCTCATAGATGAGTGGGACAATGGGTTAGTCTCATAGATAAAAGGGACAATGGGTTATTCTCATAGATAAAAGGGACAATGGGTTATGGTCAGAGATAAAAGGGACAATGGGTTATTCTCAGATAAGCGGGACAATGGGTTATTCTCATAGATAAGTGGGACAATGGGTTATTCTAAAGTAAGTGGGACAATGGGTTATTCTAAAGTAATTGGGACAATGGGTTAGTCTCATAGATAAGTGGGACAATGGGTTAATCTCATAGATAAGTGGGACAATGGGTTATTCTCATAGATAAGTGGGATAATGGGTTATTCTCATAGATAAGTGGGATAATGGGTTATTCTCATAGATAAGTGGGATAATGGGTTATTCTCATAGATAAGTGGGACAATGGGTTCTTCTCATAGATAAGCGGGACACTGGGTTATTCTCAGATAAGTGGGACAATGGGTTATTCTCATAGATAAGTGGGACAATGGGTTATTCTCAGATAAGTGGGACAATGGGTTATTTCATAGATAAGTGGGACAATGGGTTAATCTCATAGATAAGTGGAACAAGGGGTTATTCTCATAGATAAGTGGGATAATGGGTTATTCTCATAGATAAGTGGGACAACGGGTTATTCTCATAGATAAGTGGGATAATGGGTTATTCTCATAGATAAGTGGGATAATGGGTTATTCTCATAGCTAAGTGGGACAAATGGTTATTCTCATAGATAAGTGGGACAATGGGTTAGTCTCATAGATAAGTGGGACAATGGGTTAATCTCATAGATAAGTGGGACAATGGGTTATTCTCATAGATAAGTGAGACAATGGGTTATTCTCATAGGTAAGTGGGACAATGGGTTATTCTCATAGGTAAGTGGGACAATGGGTTATTCTCAGATAAGTGGGACAATGGGTTATTCTCAGATAAGCGGGACAATGGGTTCTTCTCATAGATAAGCGGGACACTGGGATATTCTCAGATAAGTGGGACAATGGGTTATTCTCATAGATAAGTGGGACAATGGGTTATTCTCAGATAAGTGGGACAATGGGTTATTCTCATAGATAAGTGGGACAACGGGTTATTCTCATAGATAAGTGGGATAATGGGTTATTCTCATAGATAAGTGGGATAATGGGTTATTCTCATAGATAAGTGGGATAATGGGTTATTCTCATAGATAAGTGGGATAATGGGTTATTCTCATAGATAAGTGGGATAATGGGTTATTCTCATAGATAAGTGGGATAATGGGTTATTCTCATAGCTAAGTGGGCCAATGGGTTATTCTCATATATAAGCGGGACAATGGGTTATTCTAAAGTAAGTGGGACAATGGGTTATTCTCATAGATAAGCAGGACAATGGGTTATTCTCATAGATAAGTGGGACAATGGGTTATTCTCAGACAAGCGGGACAATGGGTTATTCTCATAGATAAAAGGGACAATGGGTTATTCTCAGATAAGCGGGACAATGGGTTTTCTCATAGATAAGTGGGACAATGGGTTAATCTCATAGATAAGTGGGACAATGGGTTATTCTCATAGATAAGTGAGACAATGGGTTATTCTCATAGGTAAGTGGGACAATGGGTTATTCTCAGATAAGTGGGACAATGGGTTATTCTCAGATAAGCGGGACAATGGGTTCTTCTCATAGATAAGCGGGACACTGGGTTATTCTCAGATAAGTGGGACAATGGGTTATTCTCATAGATAAGTGGGACAATGGGTTATTCTCAGATAAGTGGGACAATGGGTTATTCTCAGATAAGTGGGACAATGGGTTATTTCATAGATAAGTGGGACAATGGGTTAATCTCATAGATAAGTGGGACAGTGGGTTATTCTCATAGATGAGTGGGACAATGGGTTATTCTCAGATAAGTGGAACAATGGGTTATTCTCATAGATAAGTGGGATAATGGGTTATTCTCATAGATAAGTGGGACAACGGGTTATTCTCATAGATAAGTGGGATACTGGGTTATTCTCATAGATAAGTGGGATAATGGGTTATTCTCATAGATAAGTGGGATAATGGGTTATTCTCATAGATAAAAGGGACAATGGGTTATTCTCATAGATAAGTGGGACAATGGGTTATTCTCAGATAAGTGGGACAATGGGTTATTTCATAGATAAGTGGGACAATGGGTTAATCTCATAGATAAGTGGGACAATGGGTTATTCTCATAGATGAGTGGGACAATGGGTTATTCTCAGATAAGTGGAACAATGGGTTATTCTCATTGATAAATTGGATAATGGGTTATTCTCATAGATAAGTGGGATAATGGGTTATTCTCATAGCTACGTGGGGCAATGGGTTATTCTCATAGATAAGCGGGACAATGGGTTATTCTAAAGTAAGTGGGACAATGGGTTATTCTAAAGTAAGTGGGACAATGGGTTAGTCTCATAGATAAGTGGGACACTGGGTTATTCTCAGATAAGTGGGACAATGGGTTATTCTCATAGATAAGTGGGACAATGGGTTATTCTCAGATAAGTGGGACAATGGGTTATTTCATAGATAAGTGGGACAATGGGTTAATCTCATAGATAAGT
Source organism: Oncorhynchus tshawytscha (assembly GCF_018296145.1). Taxonomy (NCBI): domain Eukaryota; kingdom Metazoa; phylum Chordata; class Actinopteri; order Salmoniformes; family Salmonidae; genus Oncorhynchus; species Oncorhynchus tshawytscha. The sequence continues at coordinate 80,126 of NW_024609324.1, forward strand.
GGGACAATGGGTTATTCTCATAGATGAGTGGGACAATGGGTTATTCTCATAGATAAGTGGGATAATGGGTTATTCTCATAGATAAGTGGGACAACGGGTTATTCTCATAGATAAGTGGGATAATGGGTTATTCTCATAGCTAAGCGGGACAATGGGTTATTCTAAAGTAAGTGGGACAATGGGTTATTCTCATAGATAAAAGGGACAATGGGTTATTCTCATAGATAAAAGGGACAATGGGTTATTCTCATAGATAAAAGGGACAATGGGTTATGGTCAGAGATAAAAGGGACAATGGGTTATTCTCAGATAAGTGGGACAATGGGTTATTCTCATAGATAAGTGGGACAATGGGTTATTCTAAAGTAAGTGGGACAATGGGTTATTCTAAAGTAAGTGGGACAATGGATTATTCTCATAGATAAGTGGGACAATGGGTTATTCTCATAGACAAGTGGGACAATGGGTTAGTCTCATAGATAAGTGGGACAATGGGTTAATCTCATAGATAAGTGGGACAATGGGTTTTCTCATAGATAAGTGAGACAATGGGTTATTCTCATAGGTAAGTGGGACAATGGGTTATTCTCAGATAAGCGGGACAATGGGTTCTTCTCATAGATAAGCGGGACACTGGGTTATTCTCAGATAAGTGGGACAATGGGTTATTCTCATAGATAAGTGGGATAATGGGTTATTCTCATAGATAAGTGGGACAACGGGTTATTCTCATAGATAAGTGGGATAATGGGTTATTCTCATAGCTAAGTGGGACAATGGGTTATTCTCATAGATAAGCGGGACAATGGGTTATTCTAAAGTAAGTGGGACAATGGGTTATTCTCATAGATAAGCAGGACAATGGGTTATTCTCATAGATAAAAGGGACAATGGGTTATTCTCAGATAAGCGGGACAATGGGTTATTCTCATAGATAAAAGGGACAATGGGTTATTCTAAAGTAAGTGGGACAATGGGTTATTCTAAAGTAAGTGGGACAATGGGTTATTCTCATAGATAAGTGGGACAATGGGTTATTCTCATAGATAAGTGGGATAATGGGTTATTCTCATAGATAAGTGGGATAATGGGTTATTCTCATAGATAAGGGGGACAATGGGTTTTCTCATAGATAAGCAGGACAATGGGTTATTCTCATAGACAAGTGGGACAAATGGTTATTCTCATAGATGAGTGGGACAATGGGTTAGTCTCATAGATAAAAGGGACAATGGGTTATTCTCATAGATAAAAGGGACAATGGGTTATGGTCAGAGATAAAAGGGACAATGGGTTATTCTCAGATAAGCGGGACAATGGGTTATTCTCATAGATAAGTGGGACAATGGGTTATTCTAAAGTAAGTGGGACAATGGGTTATTCTAAAGTAATTGGGACAATGGGTTAGTCTCATAGATAAGTGGGACAATGGGTTAATCTCATAGATAAGTGGGACAATGGGTTATTCTCATAGATAAGTGGGATAATGGGTTATTCTCATAGATAAGTGGGATAATGGGTTATTCTCATAGATAAGTGGGACAATGGGTTCTTCTCATAGATAAGCGGGACACTGGGTTATTCTCAGATAAGTGGGACAATGGGTTATTCTCATAGATAAGTGGGACAATGGGTTATTCTCAGATAAGTGGGACAATGGGTTATTTCATAGATAAGTGGGACAATGGGTTAATCTCATAGATAAGTGGAACAAGGGGTTATTCTCATAGATAAGTGGGATAATGGGTTATTCTCATAGATAAGTGGGACAACGGGTTATTCTCATAGATAAGTGGGATAATGGGTTATTCTCATAGATAAGTGGGATAATGGGTTATTCTCATAGCTAAGTGGGACAAATGGTTATTCTCATAGATAAGTGGGACAATGGGTTAGTCTCATAGATAAGTGGGACAATGGGTTAATCTCATAGATAAGTGGGACAATGGGTTATTCTCATAGATAAGTGAGACAATGGGTTATTCTCATAGGTAAGTGGGACAATGGGTTATTCTCATAGGTAAGTGGGACAATGGGTTATTCTCAGATAAGTGGGACAATGGGTTATTCTCAGATAAGCGGGACAATGGGTTCTTCTCATAGATAAGCGGGACACTGGGATATTCTCAGATAAGTGGGACAATGGGTTATTCTCATAGATAAGTGGGACAATGGGTTATTCTCAGATAAGTGGGACAATGGGTTATTCTCATAGATAAGTGGGACAACGGGTTATTCTCATAGATAAGTGGGATAATGGGTTATTCTCATAGATAAGTGGGATAATGGGTTATTCTCATAGATAAGTGGGATAATGGGTTATTCTCATAGATAAGTGGGATAATGGGTTATTCTCATAGATAAGTGGGATAATGGGTTATTCTCATAGATAAGTGGGATAATGGGTTATTCTCATAGCTAAGTGGGCCAATGGGTTATTCTCATATATAAGCGGGACAATGGGTTATTCTAAAGTAAGTGGGACAATGGGTTATTCTCATAGATAAGCAGGACAATGGGTTATTCTCATAGATAAGTGGGACAATGGGTTATTCTCAGACAAGCGGGACAATGGGTTATTCTCATAGATAAAAGGGACAATGGGTTATTCTCAGATAAGCGGGACAATGGGTTTTCTCATAGATAAGTGGGACAATGGGTTAATCTCATAGATAAGTGGGACAATGGGTTATTCTCATAGATAAGTGAGACAATGGGTTATTCTCATAGGTAAGTGGGACAATGGGTTATTCTCAGATAAGTGGGACAATGGGTTATTCTCAGATAAGCGGGACAATGGGTTCTTCTCATAGATAAGCGGGACACTGGGTTATTCTCAGATAAGTGGGACAATGGGTTATTCTCATAGATAAGTGGGACAATGGGTTATTCTCAGATAAGTGGGACAATGGGTTATTCTCAGATAAGTGGGACAATGGGTTATTTCATAGATAAGTGGGACAATGGGTTAATCTCATAGATAAGTGGGACAATGGGTTATTCTCATAGATGAGTGGGACAATGGGTTATTCTCAGATAAGTGGAACAATGGGTTATTCTCATAGATAAGTGGGATAATGGGTTATTCTCATAGATAAGTGGGACAACGGGTTATTCTCATAGATAAGTGGGATACTGGGTTATTCTCATAGATAAGTGGGATAATGGGTTATTCTCATAGATAAGTGGGATAATGGGTTATTCTCATAGATAAAAGGGACAATGGGTTATTCTCATAGATAAGTGGGACAATGGGTTATTCTCAGATAAGTGGGACAATGGGTTATTTCATAGATAAGTGGGACAATGGGTTAATCTCATAGATAAGTGGGACAATGGGTTATTCTCATAGATGAGTGGGACAATGGGTTATTCTCAGATAAGTGGAACAATGGGTTATTCTCATTGATAAATTGGATAATGGGTTATTCTCATAGATAAGTGGGATAATGGGTTATTCTCATAGCTACGTGGGGCAATGGGTTATTCTCATAGATAAGCGGGACAATGGGTTATTCTAAAGTAAGTGGGACAATGGGTTATTCTAAAGTAAGTGGGACAATGGGTTAGTCTCATAGATAAGTGGGACACTGGGTTATTCTCAGATAAGTGGGACAATGGGTTATTCTCATAGATAAGTGGGACAATGGGTTATTCTCAGATAAGTGGGACAATGGGTTATTTCATAGATAAGTGGGACAATGGGTTAATCTCATAGATAAGTGGGACAATGGGTTATTCTCATAGATGAGTGGGACAATGGGTTATTCTCATAGATAAGTGGGATAATGGGTTATTCTCATAGATAAGTGGGACAACGGGTTATTCTCATAGATAAGTGGGATAATGGGTTATTCTCATAGCTAAGCGGGACAATGGGTTATTCTAAAGTAAGTGGGACAATGGGTTATTCTCATAGATAAAAGGGACAATGGGTTATTCTCATAGATAAAAGGGACAATGGGTTATTCTCATAGATAAAAGGGACAATGGGTTATGGTCAGAGATAAAAGGGACAATGGGTTATTCTCAGATAAGTGGGACAATGGGTTATTCTCATAGATAAGTGGGACAATGGGTTATTCTAAAGTAAGTGGGACAATGGGTTATTCTAAAGTAAGTGGGACAATGGATTATTCTCATAGATAAGTGGGACAATGGGTTATTCTCATAGACAAGTGGGACAATGGGTTAGTCTCATAGATAAGTGGGACAATGGGTTAATCTCATAGATAAGTGGGACAATGGGTTTTCTCATAGATAAGTGAGACAATGGGTTATTCTCATAGGTAAGTGGGACAATGGGTTATTCTCAGATAAGTGGGACAATGGGTTATTCTCAGATAAGCGGGACAATGGGTTCTTCTCATAGATAAGCGGGACACTGGGTTATTCTCAGATAAGTGGGACAATGGGTTATTCTCATAGATAAGTGGGATAATGGGTTATTCTCATAGATAAGTGGGACAACGGGTTATTCTCATAGATAAGTGGGATAATGGGTTATTCTCATAGCTAAGTGGGACAATGGGTTATTCTCATAGATAAGCGGGACAATGGGTTATTCTAAAGTAAGTGGGACAATGGGTTATTCTCATAGATAAGCAGGACAATGGGTTATTCTCATAGATAAAAGGGACAATGGGTTATTCTCAGATAAGCGGGACAATGGGTTATTCTCATAGATAAAAGGGACAATGGGTTATTCTAAAGTAAGTGGGACAATGGGTTATTCTAAAGTAAGTGGGACAATGGGTTATTCTCATAGATAAGTGGGACAATGGGTTATTCTCATAGATAAGTGGGATAATGGGTTATTCTCATAGATAAGTGGGATAATGGGTTATTCTCATAGATAAGGGGGACAATGGGTTTCTCATAGATAAGCAGGACAATGGGTTATTCTCATAGACAAGTGGGACAAATGGTTATTCTCATAGATGAGTGGGACAATGGGTTAGTCTCATAGATAAAAGGGACAATGGGTTATTCTCATAGATAAAAGGGACAATGGGTTATGGTCAGAGATAAAAGGGACAATGGGTTATTCTCAGATAAGCGGGACAATGGGTTATTCTCATAGATAAGTGGGACAATGGGTTATTCTAAAGTAAGTGGGACAATGGGTTATTCTAAAGTAATTGGGACAATGGGTTAGTCTCATAGATAAGTGGGACAATGGGTTAATCTCATAGATAAGTGGGACAATGGGTTATTCTCATAGATAAGTGGGATAATGGGTTATTCTCATAGATAAGTGGGATAATGGGTTATTCTCATAGATAAGTGGGATAATGGGTTATTCTCATAGATAAGTGGGACAATGGGTTCTTCTCATAGATAAGCGGGACACTGGGTTATTCTCAGATAAGTGGGACAATGGGTTATTCTCATAGATAAGTGGGACAATGGGTTATTCTCAGATAAGTGGGACAATGGGTTATTTCATAGATAAGTGGGACAATGGGTTAATCTCATAGATAAGTGGAACAAGGGGTTATTCTCATAGATAAGTGGGATAATGGGTTATTCTCATAGATAAGTGGGACAACGGGTTATTCTCATAGATAAGTGGGATAATGGGTTATTCTCATAGATAAGTGGGATAATGGGTTATTCTCATAGCTAAGTGGGACAAATGGTTATTCTCATAGATAAGTGGGACAATGGGTTAGTCTCATAGATAAGTGGGACAATGGGTTAATCTCATAGATAAGTGGGACAATGGGTTATTCTCATAGATAAGTGAGACAATGGGTTATTCTCATAGGTAAGTGGGACAATGGGTTATTCTCATAGGTAAGTGGGACAATGGGTTATTCTCAGATAAGTGGGACAATGTGTTATTCTCAGATAAGCGGGACAATGGGTTCTTCTCATAGATAAGCGGGACACTGGGATATTCTCAGATAAGTGGGACAATGGGTTATTCTCAGATAAGTGGGACAATGGGTTATTTCATAGATAAGTGGGACAATGGGTTAATCTCATAGATAAGTGGGAAAATGGGTTATTCTCATAGATGAGTGGGACAATGGGTTATTCTCATAGATAAGTGGGACACTGGGTTATTCTCATAGATAAGTGGGACAATGGGTTATTCTCATAGATAAGTGGGACAATGGGTTATTCTCAGATAAGTGGGACAATGGGTTATTTCATAGATAAGTGGGACAATGGGTTAATCTCATAGATAAGTGGGACAATGGGTTATTCTCATAGATGAGTGGGACAATGTGTTATTCTCAGATGAGTGGGACAATGGGTTATTCTCATACATAAGTGGGATAATGGGTTATGCTCATACATAAGTGGGATAATGGGTTATTCTCATAGATAAGTGGGATAATGGGTTATTCTCATAGATAAGTGGGATAATGGGTTATTCTCATAGATAAGTGGGATAATGGGTTATTCTCATAGATAAGTGGGATAATGGGTTATTCTCATAGATAAGTGGGATAATGGGTTATTCTCATAGATAAGTGGGATAATGGGTTATTCTCATAGATAAGTGGGATAATGGGTTATTCTCATAGATAAGTGGAACAAAAGAGGCGTTATTAAAAACAAAAAGAAAATGATTATGAACAGGTATAAAGCAAATTCAAGCCAAACTGCAAGACAAATATTACAAAAACAGAGTTATACATTACAATACATATACATATATATATATATATATATATATATATATATATATATATATATATATATATATATTCTTATAAACTATATATATATACACTTATAAACAAACAAACACACAGTTATACATTACAATATATATATATATATATATTCTTATAAACTGACACAAACACACAGTTATACATTACAATAAATATATATATATACTTATAAACCGACACAAACACACAGTAAAAAAATAAGATACGCTACAACCAAGTGCTCGTTTATCCATGCATGCGCATTGATACTGAAAGGGCTGAGATACTAGCCGGAGACATGCACAGAACAGACCAGATCAGACCAGAAAGGACGGTATAGGCTACTCTAGCCCAGGGCGGGTCACGGAGGGTACCTTTCGTATAGAGGAGCGTGCAGGGAGAGCTGGAGGGAGGTCGCTGTTCTGGTGGTGGAAAGCATCAAAGTTCATGGAGAAGTGTCCTATAGGAAGAGACACACAGCAGGACAGAACAAAATGGGTTGGTTTGGAGAAACACACAGAACTACAACCAGGAGAGAGAAGGAGAGGAGGGAGAGGGAGAGAAGTAGAGAGAGAGATGGAGGGAAGTAGAGAGAGAAGTATAGAGAGAGAGATGGAGAGGAGGGAGAGAAGTAGAGAGAGAGATGGAGGGATGGAGGGAAGTAGAGAGAGAAGTAGAGAGAGAGAGATGGAGAGGAGGGAGAGAAGTAGAGAGAGAGAGAAGTAGAGAGAGAGAGAGAGAGATGAGGGAGAGAGAGAGAGAGAGAAAGAAGTAGAAAGAGAGATACATAGACAAAGAGAGGGGGAGCGAGAGAGCGTGAGAGCGAGAGAGATGTGGAGAAGGATAAACAGGTCTCTACACTAGGCTACATAACTCATTCTAGTTGAGAGGCAGGTTGGGGTAGATTGGGGCAGCAGGTAGCCTAGTGGTTAGAGCGTTGGGGTGGAAAGGATCAGGTAAGTTCAGGGGTGCGGTGGAGGGGGTAAACACTGTGCCGTTGACATACCTTTGATTTTGTGTATAGCATTCACAACACAGGTGTCCAACTCATTCCATGGAGGGCAGTGTGTCTGCTGGTTTGGTTATTTCCGTCTATTTATGAGGCCTTCCATGGAATGAGTCAGACACCTGTGGTTTCCCACACTAATTATGCTAGCTAATTGACTTGCTGCTCATCATCAGTGTTTACCCACCTTTCTGAATCACTATATCCCTGGATAGGATGACACAGGACTTGCCCTTTTCAACATAGAAACACAGGGACAAAGGAGAGCTACAATCACACACAGATTACTGGTGGACGGAAGTTGAAGGATTCCTGTGGGAATCTATTGGAATCCGAAGCTCCCATGAAATAAAAACTACAACAAACTTCATAAAAACTACAAAAAACTGCATCAAACCATTTGATGTTGAGAATTATTTGAATGATTACTTCATTGGCAAAAGTGGGCAAACTTATGCAGGAACGAACAGTGAGCCAATCGTATTCATGCATAAAAAAAACGAATAATGAAAGAAAAAACATTTCAATTTTTGTGAAGTTAGTTTGGGAGAGGTGGAAAAAGTAGTGTTTGACCAAATACAATGCTATTTCTCTGTAATCCAAAATGGACAGACTTTCAGCATGCTTATAGAGAACATGTACTACACATGACACAAATGATACAAATGACTGATGATTGGTTGAAAGAAATCGACAATAAGAAGATTGAGAGAGCTGTACTGTTAAATGTCAGTGCAGCCTTTGATATTATCGATCATAACCTCTTGTTGAGAAAACTATGTGTTATGGCTTTTCAACCTCTGCCATATTGTGGATTCAGAGCTACTGTAGGTATTCCTCAGAGCTATCTATCTAATAGAACTCAGAGGGTTTTCTTTAATGTCAAACATGTGGTAAAGTGTGGTGAACCGCAGGGCAGCTCTCTAGGCCCTCTACTCTTTTCTATTTCTACCAATGACCTGCCACTGGCATTAAACAAAGTGTGTGTGTCCATGTATACTGACGATTCAACCATATACGCATCAGCAACCACAGCTAATGAAGTCACTGAAACCCTTAACAAAGAGTTGCAGTCTGTTTTGGAATGGGTGGCCAGTCATAAACTGGTCATGAACATCTCTAAAACTAAGAGCATTGTATTTGGTACAAATCATTCCTTAAGTTCTAGACCTCAGCTGAATCTGGTAATGAATGGTGTGGCTGTTGAACAAGTTGATTGTAGACTGTCATGGTCAAAACATAGAGATTCAATGGTTGTAATGATGGGGAGAGGCCTGTCCGTAATAAAGAGATGCTCTGCTTTTTTGACACCACACTCCAAAAAGTCCTGCAGCCTCTAGTTTTGTCTTATCTTGATTACTGTCCAGCCATGTGGTCAAGTGCTGCAAGGAAAGACCTAGTTAACCTGCAGCTGGTCCCAGAACAGAGCGGCACATCTTGCTCTTCATAGTAATCAGAGGGCTGATATTAATACTATGCAGTCAGTCTATCTTGGATTCACTTAGTTTTTATAAGAAACATTCATGTGTTGAAAATCCCAAAATATTTGCATAATCAATTTACACACTGCTCGGACAAACACACACTTATCCCACCTGACATGCCACCAGGGGTCAGCTGTCAGAGCAGCTTACCGATCATTGCATCTGTACATAGCACATCTGTAAATAGCCCACCCAACTACCATATTGTTATTTATTTTGGGGTAATTTATTTTTGCTCTTTGCACCCCAGTACCTCTACTTGCACATCATCTGTACATCTATCACTCCAGTGTTAATTGCTAAATTGTATCCTACCTCATTTGCACACACTGTACATGCACTTTTTCTATTGTGTTATTGACTGTACGTTTTGTTTATTCCATGTGTAACTCTGTGTTTTGTGTCGCACTGCTTCGCTTTAACTTGGCCAGAGGTCGCAGTTGTAAATGAGAACTTGTTCTCAACTAACCTACCTGGTTAAATCAAGGTGTTCTCAACTAGCCTACCTGGTTAAATAAAGGTGTTCTCAACTACCCTACCTGGTTAAATCAAGGTGAAATAAATAACCATTTTAAAACGACCAGGGGATGAATACTTTTGCACGGAACTGTAAGTTGTCTTGAATAAAGCCATTAAAGAGGCTGGGAGCAGCATTTAGCTTTGTGCCAGCTTTCTTTCTTGATTGTTTTAACCATCAGAAAATGTGAAGTTTGTAGTGTGGCATTCATGTATAAAGGGTCTTACCATGGGGAAGGCTACGGGGCGGGACTGGGGGGGCCATCACACTCCCAACGTGGGTGGACAGGAACGGCAACGCCTCTCTGGTACCACTGTCCAGACTCCAGGAGCTGGGGGTGGTCAGGACTGTAGAGGAGAGACAGATAATATTAAAACTTCACTCTACTGTCCACCCCTCTACTCTCCACCCACTCTACTGTCCACCCTGAGCTGCTGACGGTGGTTAGGACTGAAGTCTCTAGTGGACAGACACAGATAACATAACTGATACAGTAGCGTCTGTCAACAGACTGTGGGATAACATAACTGATATCATAGTGTCTGTCAACAGACTGTGGGATAACATAACTGATATCGTAGTGTCTGTCAACAGACTGTGGGATAACATAACTGATATAGTAGTGTCTGTCAACAGACAGTGGGATAACATAACTGATATCATAGTGTCTGTCAACAGACTGTGGGATAACATAACTGATATCATAGTGCCTGTCAACAGACTGTGGGATAACATAACTGATATCATAGTGTCTGTCAACAGACTGTGGGATAACATAACTGATATAGTAGTAGTGTCTGTCAACAGACTGTGGGATAACATAACTGATATCGTAGCGTCTGTCAACAGACTGTGGGATAACATAACTGATATCGTAGCGTCTGTCAACAGACTGTGGGATAACATAACTGATATAGTAGTGTCTGTCAACAGACTGTGGGATAACATAACTGATATAGTAGTGTCTGTCAACAGACTGTGGGATAACATAACTGATATCGTAGCGTCTGTCAACAGACTGTGGGATAACATAACTGATATCATAGTGTCTGTCAACAGACTGTGGGATAACATAACTGATATCGTAGTGTCTGTCAACAGACTGTGGGATAACATAACTGATATAGTAGTGTCTGTCAACAGACAGTGGGATAACATAACTGATATCATAGTGTCTGTCAACAGACTGTGGGATAACATAACTGATATCATAGTGCCTGTCAACAGACTGTGGGATAACATAACTGATATCATAGTGTCTGTCAACAGACTGTGGGATAACATAACTGATATAGTAGTAGTGTCTGTCAACAGACTGTGGGATAACATAACTGATATCGTAGCGTCTGTCAACAGACTGTGGGATAACATAACTGATATCGTAGCGTCTGTCAACAGACTGTGGGATAACATAACTGATATAGTAGTGTCTGTCAACAGACTGTGGGATAACATAACTGATATAGTAGTGTCTGTCAACAGACTGTGGGATAACATAACTGATATCGTAGCGTCTGTCAACAGACAGTGGGATAACATAACTGATATCGTAGCGTCTGTCAACAGACTGTGGGATAACATAACTGATATCGTAGCGTCTGTCAACAGACTGTGGGATAACATAACTGATATCGTAGCGTCTGTCAACAGTCTGTGGGATAACATAACTGATATCGTAGCGTCTGTCAACAGACTGTGGGATAACATAACTGATATCGTAGCGTCTGTCAACAGACTGTGGGATAACATAACTGATATCGTAGCGTCTGTCAACAGACTGTGGGATAACATAACTGATATAGTAGTGTCTGTCAACAGACTGTGGGATAACATAACTGATATAGTAGTGTCTGTCAACAGACTGTGGGATAACATAACTGATATCGTAGCGTCTGTCAACAGACTGTGGGATAACATAACTGATATCGTAGCGTCTGTCAACAGACTGTGGGATAACATAACTGATATAGTAGTGTCTGTCAACAGACTGTGGGATAACATAACTGATATCATAGTGCCTGTCAACAGACTGTGGGATAACATAACTGATATCATAGTGTCTGTCAACAGACTGTGGGATAACATAACTGATATAGTAGTAGTGTCTGTCAACAGACTGTGGGATAACATAACTGATATCGTAGCGTCTGTCAACAGACTGTGGGATAACATAACTGATATCGTAGCGTCTGTCAACAGACTGTGGGATAACATAACTGATATAGTAGTGTCTGTCAACAGACTGTGGGATAACATAACTGATATAGTAGTGTCTGTCAACAGACTGTGGGATAACATAACTGATATCGTAGCGTCTGTCAACAGACTGTGGGATAACATAACTGATATCATAGTGTCTGTCAACAGACTGTGGGATAACATAACTGATATCGTAGTGTCTGTCAACAGACTGTGGGATAACATAACTGATATAGTAGTGTCTGTCAACAGACAGTGGGATAACATAACTGATATCATAGTGTCTGTCAACAGACTGTGGGATAACATAACTGATATCATAGTGCCTGTCAACAGACTGTGGGATAACATAACTGATATCATAGTGTCTGTCAACAGACTGTGGGATAACATAACTGATATAGTAGTAGTGTCTGTCAACAGACTGTGGGATAACATAACTGATATCGTAGCGTCTGTCAACAGACTGTGGGATAACATAACTGATATCGTAGCGTCTGTCAACAGACTGTGGGATAACATAACTGATATAGTAGTGTCTGTCAACAGACTGTGGGATAACATAACTGATATAGTAGTGTCTGTCAACAGACTGTGGGATAACATAACTGATATCGTAGCGTCTGTCAACAGACAGTGGGATAACATAACTGATATCGTAGCGTCTGTCAACAGACTGTGGGATAACATAACTGATATCGTAGCGTCTGTCAACAGACTGTGGGATAACATAACTGATATCGTAGCGTCTGTCAACAGTCTGTGGGATAACATAACTGATATCGTAGCGTCTGTCAACAGACTGTGGGATAACATAACTGATATCGTAGCGTCTGTCAACAGACTGTGGGATAACATAACTGATATCGTAGCGTCTGTCAACAGACTGTGGGATAACATAACTGATATAGTAGTGTCTGTCAACAGACTGTGGGATAACATAACTGATATAGTAGCGTCTGTCAACAGACTGTGGGATAACATAACTGATATCGTAGCGTCTGTCAACAGACTGTGGGATAACATAACTGATATCGTAGCGTCTGTCAACAGACTGTGGGATAACATAACTGATATCGTAGCGTCTGTCAACAGACTGTGGGATAACATAACTGATATCGTAGCGTCTGTCAACAGTCTGTGGGATAACATAACTGATATCGTAGCGTCTGTCAACAGACTGTGGGATAACATAACTGATATCGTAGCGTCTGTCAACAGACTGTGGGATAACATAACTGATATCGCAGTGTCTGTCAACAGACAGTGGGATAACATAACTGATATCATAGTGTCTGTCAACAGACTGTGGGATAACATAACTGATATCATAGTGCCTGTCAACAGACTGTGGGATAACATAACTGATATAGTAGTGTCTGTCAACAGACTGTGGGATAACATAACTGATATAGTAGCGTCTTTCAACAGACTGTGGGATAACATAACTGATATAGTAGTGTCTGTCAACAGACTGTGGGATAACATAACTGATATAGTAGTGTCTGTCAACAGACTGTGGGATAACATAACTGATATCGTAGCGTCTGTCAACAGACTGTGGGATAACATAACTGATATCGTAGCGTCTGTCAACAGACTGTGGGATAACATAACTGATATCATAGCGTCTGTCAACAGACTGTGGGATAACATAACTGATATCATAGTGTCTGTCAACAGACTGTGGGATAACATAACTGATATCATAGTGTCTGTCAACAGACTGTGGGATAACATAACTGATATCATAGTGTCTGTCAACAGACTGTGGGATAACATAACTGATATCATAGTGTCTGTCAACAGACTGTGGGATAACATAACTGATATCATAGTGTCTGTCAACAGACTGTGGGATAACATAACTGATATCATAGTGTCTGTCAACAGACTGTGGGATAACATAACTGATATCATAGTGTCTGTCAACAGACTGTGGGATAACATAACTGATATAGTAGCTTCTGTCAACAGACTGTGGGATGAGCCGACTAACGAGGAACTTTGTTTCCGGTGCACATATCATTTGGACAAATCATGATGTGTTCACATATTGCAAATTTCAGAAGTGGAGGGGACATTTGGCACATAGACTCTCCCCTAATTTGAAAAAAAAAAGAAGCTGGGTGGAGCTACAGCCCTGCTTCCGCTTCTCGTTTTGTTTTCTAACACGTCCCCTCAGAACTTAATCATCTAATTAATTAACCCTGAATCATCATTAATCATCAGCAATATTTTAGTTCTGTGTTGATCCGAGATTAGGACTGCAGTGGAGAGACATGTTGTATTTACACAATATCATCAATACAATAAAATAAAAAACTATCACCATCAAAAATCTTCATCATCGTCATCATCATCATCATCCTTTTATTAATATTGAAGGCATTTACAGCGATGTTAGTAATATTAATGTATAAAAAAATAAAGAGAGTCGCACACTCTCTCTATATAAACTCCCAGTAATTACTAAATTAATAAATTACTGGGAGTTTATATATATATAGGGTGTGTGACTCTATTTTTATAGCTTAAAGTTTATTCGCTGTTACTCAGCACCTCTACATTAAAGGATTTTCTCTGGGTGTGTGTCGGTTCATGTTTTTTTATATATTAATGTAGCCAATGTTCTGTAATGGTGGCGTTTGTAATGCATTGTAATGTAATGTGTTGCATTTTTCATAATTGTTTAGGGTTGTTAATATGTATCATTCATTTTGTTTATGTTGACTTACAGGGTTGACCAATAACATACCAGTACCACACATAGATGAAGGAGAGAAATGTAGAAGTGTTGGTTATCACCTTCTATAAACTCTGAATAAGAGTTGGTTACCACCTCCTATAAACTCTGTTCAAGAGTTGGTTACCACCTCCTATAAACTCTGAATAAGAGTTGGTTACCACCTCCTATAAACTCTGTTCAAGAGTTGGTTATCACCTCCTATAAACTCTGAATAAGAGTTGGTTACCACCTCCTATAAACTCTGTTCAAGAGTTGGTTACCACCTCCTATAAACTCTGTTCAAGAGTTGGTTACCACCTCCTATAAACTCTGAATAAGAGTTGGTTATCACCTCCTATAAACTCTGTTCAAGAGTTGGTTACCACCTCCTATAAACTCTGAATAAGAGTTGGTTACCACCTCCTATAAACTCTGTTCAAGAGTTGGTTACCACCTCCTATAAACTCTGAATAAGAGTTGGTTATCACCTCCTATAAACTCTGTTCAAGAGTTGGTTACCACCTCCTATAAACTCTGAATAAGAGTTGGTTATCACCTCCTATAAACTCTGTTCAAGAGTTGGTTATCACCTTCTATAAACTCTGAATAAGAGTAGGTTATCACCTCCTATAAACTCTGAATAAGAGTTTGTTATCACCTTCTATAAACTCTGAATAAGAGTTGGTTACCACCTCCTATAAACTCTGTTCAAGAGTTGGTTATCACCTCCTATAAACTCTGTTCAAGAGTTGGTTACCACTGTAACGGTTTTCTAGTGGTGATGAAGGAGAGTCGGACCAAACTGCAGCGTGTCGATTGAGATTCATGTTTAATCAAACAAAGAAACACGAACACTACACAAAACAATAAACGTAATCGAAACCGAAACAGCCTATCTGGTGCAAACTAACCGAGAGTACACATAGGACACTAAGGACAATCACCCACAACAAACTCAAAGAATATGGCTGCCTAAATATGGTTCCCAATCAGAGACAACGATAAGCACCTGCCTCTGATTGAGAACCACTCCAGACAGCCATAGACTTTGCTAGATAACCCACTAAGCTACAATCCCAATACCACCACCAAAACCCCAAGACAAACACACCACAATTACCAAAACCCCATGCCCCACCCTGGCCTGACCAAATACATAAAGATAAACACAAAATACTTTGACCAGGGCGTGACAACCACCTTCTATAAACTCTGAGCTGACAAAGGGCTTTAGTCATAGCAATGAGTTGGTGCTGACTGGGCTCTTCTCTACAAATTATCCACAGTGGGATATCTATAGGCTGAAGATACTGTGGATTAAACCAGCTGAAGTATTAGGAGGTTCAGTGAACTGCCTTGACTGAATCAACAGATAAAGCAGACGACTGAACAGACAGACTGACAGAAGAGATGGAAGGTGTGTGATGAAGTATTACAGACAGAAGAGATGGAAGGTGTGTGATGAAGTATTACAGACAGAAGAGATGGAAGGTGTGTGATGAAGGATTACAGACAGACTGACAGAAGAGATGGAAGGTGTATGATGAAGGATTACAGACAGAAGAGATGGAAGGTGTGTGATGAAGTATTACAGACAGACAGACAGACAGACTGAAGAGACGGAAGGTGTGTGATGAAGGATTACAGACAGAAGAGATGGAAGGTGTGTGATGAAGTATTACAGACAGACAGACTGAAGAGACGGAAGGTGTGTGATGAAGGATTACAGACAGAAGAGATGGAAGGTGTGTGATGAAGGACTACAGACAGAAGAGATGGAAGGTGTGTGATGAAGGACTACAGACAGAAGAGATGGAAGGTGTGTGATGAAGGACTACAGACAGAAGAGATGGAAGGTGTGTGATGAAGGATTACAGACAGAAGAGATGGAAGGTGTGTGATGAAGGATTACAGACAGACTGACAGAAGAGATGGAAGGTGTGTGATGAAGGATTACAGACAGACAGACTCACAGAATATCTGCACTCATGAATTTATACTTTTAGTCAACGCAGCAACAAAACTACTTACAGACTATCATCAGACGTACGCAGCGATGTCCCTTTTTATATGTAGGCCAAGTTCTGTATGTCTAACGCAACAGACTCAAGGTCAGACTGAAGGGCAATAAGCTGAGGACAGGCAGGACAACAGTACCTTTCTCCGCTACAGACAGGTTAGGGTCGCTACAGGGCTTGCACGGACCAATCACCTGGTGGAACAACGCTCGCTGGAAGTTAGTTGGCTGGAGACACAGAAAAGACACATCAACCAATCAATGAACCAAATCAAAAGGTATTTATAAAGACTTTAAAAAAAAAAAAAAAAACTTTTATTTTTACATCAGCAGTTGTCACAAATAGTTAAAAAATATTATTATTATTATTTATTTTTTTACAATTACCTGGCCTAAAAAAGCAAGCAGGAACAGGAAGAACATAAGGTGAGGTACTAGACCCAGAGATGAGGGTCATCCTACTCTGGCAGTACCAGGAAGTATTTCATTACATTCCAATAGGAAGATCTAAAGAGATAGTGATTGAAGCAGAGTAGAAGAAGTACTGACCTAGGATCTGCCCATATAATCATACTGATTATGATCTAAAAGGGAAAACAAAGGGGGGAACTGATCCTAGACTAATACTCTGAGATTCTTTGTGGATAAGGGCCCAGAGAAGATAGAGATTGAAGCGAAGCGGAGAAGCGTGGGCCAAGCCAATAGTAGCTGTACCTGTCCGTTCTCAGTGATGTTGGGGTACATAGCAGAGCTGGGTCTCTCACGGTGCAGAGGCAGCAGCATCAACATCTCACGGTTGTGTCTGTATTTTTCTGGCAGCGACGGGGAGCCTACCACAGAGGGCAGAGGACACAGAGAGGAACAGAGCATCGAAATTAGACAGAGATACTGAGAGGACACAGAGAGGAACAGAGCATCGAAATTAGACAGAGATACTGAGAGGAGACAGAGATACTGAGAGGAGACAGAGAGGAACACAGCATCACAACTAGACAGAGATACTGAGAGGAGACAGAGGGGAACAGATCATCACAACTAGACAGAGATACTGAGAGGAGACAGAGAGGAACTCAGCATCACAACTAGACAGAGATACTGAGAGGAGACAGAGATACTGAGAGGAGACAGAGAGGAACAGAACATCACAACTAGACAGAGATACTGAGAGGAGACAGAGATACTGAGAGGAGACAGAGATACTGAGAGGAGACAGAGAGGAACACAGCATCACAACTAGACAGAGATACTGAGAGGAGACAGAGATACTGAGAGGAGACAGAGATACGCAGAATTCTGCAAAAATATCCTCCGTGTACAACGTAGAACACCAAATAATGCATGCAGAGCAGAATTAGGCCGATACCCACTAATTATCAAAATCCAGAAAAGAGCCGTTAAATTCTATAACCACCTAAAAGGAAGTGATTCCCAAACCTTCCACAACAAAGCCATCACCTACAGAGAGATGAACCTGGAGAATAGTCCCTAGGCAAGCTGGTCCTGGGGCTCTGTTCACAAACACACCCTACAGAGCCCCAGGACAGCAGCACAATTAGACCCAACCAAATCATGAGAAAACAAAAAAGATAATTACTTGACACATTGGAAAGAATTAACAAAAAAACTGAGCAAACTAGAATGCTATTTGGCCCTACACAGAGAGTACACAGCGGCAGAATACCTGACTACTGTGACTGACCCAAAATTAAAGAAAGCTTTGACTATGTACAGACTCAGTGAGCATAGCCTTGCTATTGAGAAAGGCCGCCGTAGGCAGACATGGCTCTCAAGAGAAGACAGGCTATGTGCACACTGCCCACAAAATGAGGTGGAAACTGAGCTGCACTTCCTAACCTCCTGCCCAATGTATGACCATATTAGAGAGACATGTTTCCCTCAGATTACACAGATCCACAAAGAATTCAAAAACAAATCCAATTTTGAAAAACTCCCATATCTACTGGGTGAAATTCCACAGTGTGCCATCACAGCAGCAATATTTGTGACCTGTTACCACAAGAAAAGGGCAACCAGTGAAGAACAAACACCATTGTAAATACAACCCATATTTATGCTTATTTATTTTATCTTGTGTCCTTTACCATTTGTACATTGTTAAAACACTGTATATATAATATGACATTTGTAATGTCTTTATTGTTTTGAAACTTCTGTATGTGTAATGTTTACTGTTAATTTGTATTGTTCATTTCACTTTATATATTATCTACCTCACTTGCTTTGGCAATGTTAACACATGTTTCCTATGCCAATAAAGCCCCTTGAATTGAATTGATACTGAGAGGAGACAGAGAGGAACAGAACATCACAACTAGACAGAGATACTGAGAGGAGACAGAGATACTGAGAGGAGACAGAGATACTGAGAGGAGACAGAGAGGAACAGAACATCACAACTAGACAGAGATACTGAGAGGAGACAGAGATACTGAGAGGAGACAGAGATACTGAGAGGAGACAGAGATACTGAGAGGAGACAGAGATACTGAGAGGAGACAGAGATACTGAGAGGAGCCAGAGATACTGAGAGGAGACAGAGAGGAACAGAACATCACAACTAGACAGAGATACTGAGAGGAGACAGAGAGGAACAGAACATCACAACTAGACAGAGATACTGAGAGGAGACAGAGATACTGAGAGGAGACAGAGATACTGAGAGGAGACAGAGAGGAACACAGCATCACAACTAGACAGAGATACTGAGAGGAGACAGAGATACTGAGAGGAGACAGAGATACTGAGAGGAGACAGAGAGGAATACAGCATCACAACTAGACATAGATACTGAGAGGAGACAAGAGAGGAACAGAACATCACAACTAGACAGAGATACTGAGAGGAGACAGAGATACTGAGAGGAGACAGAGATACTGAGAGGAGACAGAGATACTGAGAGGAGACAGAGATACTGAGAGGAGACAGAGAGGAACTCAGCATCACAACTGGACAGAGATACTGAGAGGAGACAGAGATACTGAGAGGAGACAAGAGAGGAACACCACAACTAGACAGAGATCAGAGCATCGAAACTAGCCACACAAAGTAGGGGTTTGAACCCATTGCTAGTAAGATCTGACAACCTACAGTAGACAACCTACCTCTGATACTGTTGGGGGCAGAGTTCATCATCTGGGAGGGGGCTGAGTGGGTGGAGCTCAGACTGGAGGACGAAGGACTGGGCTGAGACAAGAAAGAGAAAATATACTTACAGTAAATGAGCCAGAAACCAGATTATTTACAGTAAATGAGCCATGAACCAGATTATTTACAGTAAATGAGCCAGAAACCAGATTATTTACAGTAAATGAGCCAGAAACCAGATTATTTAGTAAATTAGCCAGAAACCAGATTATTTACAGTAAAATGAGACAGAAACCAGATTATTTACAGTAAATGGGCCAGAAAACAAACAAATATACAGTGAGGTGGGTACAGCAGGTACAGTGCAGTGAGGTGGGTACAGTGAGGTGGATACAGTACAGTGAGGTGGGTACAGCAGGTACAGTACAGTGAGGTGGGTACAGCAGGTACAATACAGTGAGGTGGGTACAGCAGGTACAGTACATTGAGGTGGGTACAGTGAGGTGGGTACAGTGAGGTGGGTACAGTACAGTGAGGTGGGTACAGTGAGGTGGGTACAGTACAGTGAGGTGGGTACAGTGGGTAGAGTACAGTGAGGTGGGTACAGTGAGGTGGGTACAGTGGGTAGAGTACAGTGAGGTGGGTACAGCAGGTACAGTACAGTGAGGTGGGTACAGTGAGGTGGGTACAGTGAGGTGGGTACAGTACAGTGAGGTGGGTACAGCAGGTACAGTACAGTGAGGTGGGTACAGCAGGTACAGTACAGTGAGGTGGGTACAGCAGGTACAGTACAGTGAGGTGGGTACAGTGAGGTGGGTACAGTGAGGTGGGTACAGTACAGTGAGGTGGGTACAGTGGGTAGAGTACAGTGAGGTGGGTACAGTGAGGTGGGTACAGTGGGTAGAGTACAGTGAGGTGGGTACAGCAGGTACAGTACAGTGAGGTGGGTACAGTGAGGTGGGTACAGTGAGGTGGGTACAGTGAGGTACAGTACAGTGAGGTGGGTACAGTACAGTGAGGTGGGTACAGCAGGTACAGTACAGTGAGGTGGGTACAGTATAGTGAGGTGGGTACAGTGGGTACAGTATAGTGAGGTGGGTACAGTACAGTTAGGTGGGTACAGTGGGTACTGTACAGTGAGGTAGCTACAGTGGGTACAGTACAGTGGGGTGGGTACAGTGGGTACGGTACAGTGACGTGGCTAGAGTACAGTTAGGTGGGTACAGTACAGTGAGGTGGCTACAGTGCAGTGAGGTGGGTACAGTGGGTACAGTACAGTGTGTTGGCTACGGTGAGGTGGGTACAGCAGGTACAGTACAGTGAGGTGGGTACAGTACAGTGAGGTGGCTACGGTACAGTGAGGTGGGTACAGTGAGGTGGGTACAGTGAGGTGGCTACAGTGAGGTGGGTACAGTGAGGTGGGTACAGTGGGTAGAGTACAGTGAGGTGGGTACGGTGGGTAGGGTACAGTGGGTACAGTACAGTGAGGTGGCTACAGTGAGGTGGGTACAGTGAGATGGGTACAGTGAGGTGGGTACAGTGAGGTGGGTACAGTACAGTGAGGTGGGTACAATGGGTAGAGTACAGTGAGGTGGGTACGGTACAGTGAGGTGGGTACAGTGGGTATGGTACAGTGAGGTGGGTACAGTGAGGTGGGTACAGTGGGTAGAGTACAGTGAGGTGGGTACAGTACAGTGAGGTGGGTACAGTGAGGTGGGTACAATGGGTAGAGTACAGTGAGGTGGGTACGGTACAGTGAGGTGGGTAAAGTGGGTATGGTACAGTGAGGTGGGTACAGTGGGTACAGTACAGTGAGGTGGCTACAGTGAGGTGGGTACAGTGAGATGGGTACAGTGAGGTGGGTACAGTACAGTGAGTTGGGTACAGTACAGGGAGGTGGGTACAATGGGTAGAGTACAGTGAGGTGGGTACGGTACAGTGAGGTGGGTACAGTGAGGTGGGTACAGTGGGTAGAGTATAGTGAGGTGGGTACAGTACAGTGAGGTGGGTACAGTACAGTGAGGTGGGTACAGTGAGGTGGGGACAATGGGTAGAGTACAGTGAGGTGGATACAGTGAGGTGGGTACGGTACAGTGAGGTGGGTACAGTGAGGTGGTACGGTACAGTGAGGTTGGTACAGTGGGTATGGTACAGTGAGGTGGGTACAGTACAGTGAGGTGGGTACAGTGAGGTGGGTACAATGGGTAGAGTACAGTGAGGTGGGTACGGTACAGTTAGGTGGGTACAGTGGGTACAGTACATTGAGGTGTGTACAGCAGGTATGGTACAGTGAGGTGGGTACAGTGGGTATGGTACAGTGAGGTGGGTACAGTGGGTATGGTACAGTGAGGTGGCTGCAGTGAGGTGGATACAGTGAGATGGGTACAGTGGGTAGAGTACAGTGAGGTGGGTTCGGTACAGTGAGGTGGGTATAGTGGGTATGGTACAGCGGGTACAGCAGGCACTGCCCTGGCGTAGAGACAGACCTGCATACGGTAGACGTCCTCGGGGTGTTCCATCACCATGCTGTCCGTCAGGATCACCAGGTTACCCGTCTCGCTGGAGGTGTGAGAGGACAGTGAGGAGGACGACTGGCGGATAGACCCCAGCAGATTCAGTGGACTGGGGGAGAGAGAGAGAGGGGGAGGGGAGAGGGAGAATGGAGAGGGAGGGGTGTGGAGGGGGAGTGAAGGGTGAATGGAGGGGTGAGGAAAGGTTAGGGATGGGTTGGAGAGGGAGGGAGGGAGGGGGAGGGAGGGATGAAAGGATGGAGAGGGGTGGGAGGGAGGGAGGAAAAGTTGGGGAGGGGTTGGAGGGAGAGAAGGTTCGGGGAGGGGGAAGATTTGTGCCGTGACTCGTGAGAGCACTGAAATCACCTGTGGTAGAGGAATGGAATTGTATGCTTGCCTGCGTGTGTGTGTGACCATATATCTGTGTGTGTGTGTGTGACCATATCTGTGTGTGTGTGTGTGTGTGTGACCATATCTGTGTGTGTGTGTGTGTGTGTGACCATATCTGTGTGTGTGTGTGTGTGTGTGTGTGTGACCATATCTGTGTGTGTGTGTGACCATATCTGTGTGTGTGTGTGTGTGTGTGTGTGTGTGTGTGTGACCATATCTGTGTGTGTGTGTGTGTGTGTGACCATATCTGTGTGTGTGTGACCATATCTGTGTGTGTGTGTGTGACCATATCTGTGTGTGTGTGTGTGACCATATCTGTGTGTGTGTGTGTGTGACCATATCTGTGTGTGTGTGTGTGACTATATCTGTGTGTGTGTGTGAGACCATATCTGTGTGTGTGTGTGTGTGTGACCATATCTGTGTGTGTGTGTGTGTGTGTGTGTGTGACCATATCTGTGTGTGTGTGTGTGTGTGTGTGTGTGTGTGTGTGACCATATCTGTGTGTGTGTGTGTGACCATATCTGTGTGTGTGTGTGTGACCATATCTGTGTGTGTGTGTGTGTGTGTGTGTGTGTGACCATATCTCTGTGTGTGTGTGTGTGTGACCATATCTGTGTGTGTGTGTGTGTGTGACCATATCTGTGTGTGTGTGTGACCATATCTGTGTGTGTGTGACCATATCTGTGTGTGTGTGTGTGTGTGTGACCATATCTGTGTGTGTGTGTGTGTGTGTGTGACCATATCTGTGTGTGTGTGTGTGTGTGTGTGTGTGTGTGTGACCATATATGTGTGTGTGTGTGACCATATCTGTGTGTGTGTGTGTGTGTGTGACCATATCTGTGTGTGTGTGTATGACCATATCTGTGTGTGTGTGTATGACCATATCTGTGTGTGTGTGTGTGTGTGTGTGACCATATATGTGTGTGTGACCATATCTGTGTGTGTGTGTGTGACCATATCTCTGTGTGTGTGTGTGACCATATCTCTGTGTGTGTGTGACCATATATCTGTGTGTGTGTGACCATATATCTGTGTGTGTGTGACCATATCTCTCTGTGTGTGACCATATCTCTCTGTGTGTGACCATATCTCTCTGTGTGTGACCATATCTCTCTGTGTGTGTGTGTGTGACCATATCTCTGTGTGTATGCCTCACCTGTGCCTGTGAATGAGTTTGAAGCTGTCAGGGCTCATGGGGCTGTGCGTAGCCAGGATGCCTCTTGTGGTGCTGACACTAGAACAGGCAGGACTCAGCTTGTCCAGTCCCGGCAGACCCTGTAGAGAGAGAAAACACTAAATAAACGTCCCTTTTTCAGGACCCTGTCAAAATAACTTCACAGATCTTCATTGTAAAGGGTTTAAACACGGTTTCCCATGCTTGTTCAATGAACCATAAACAATTAATGAACATGCACCGGTGGAACAACGGTCATTAATACACTAACAGCTTACAGACGGTAGGCAAATGAAGGTCATAGTTATGAAAACTTAGGACACTAAAGAGGCCTTTCTACTGACTCTGAAAAACACCAAAATAAAGATTTCCAGGGTCCCTGCTCATCTGCGAGAACGTGTCTTAGGCATGCTGTAAGGAGGCATAAAGATGTGGCTAGGGCAATAAATTGCAATGTCTGTACTGTGAGACGCCTAAGACAGGGCTACAGGGAGACAGGACGGACAGCTGATCGTCCTCACAGTGGCAGACCACGTGTAACAACACCTGCACAGGATCGGTACATCTGAACATCACACCTGTGGGACAGGTACAGGATGGCAACAACAACTGCCCGAGTTACACCAGGAATGCACAATCCCTCCATCAGTGCTCAGACTGTCCGCAATAGGCTGAGAGAGGCTGGACTGAGGGCTTGTAGGCCTTTTCTAAGACATCACCAGCAACAACGTCGCCTATGGGCACAAACCCACTGTCGTTGGACCAGACAGAACTGGCTGATGAGACAGGACTTCACTGATGAGTTGCGGTTTTGTCTCACCAGGGTGATGGTCGGATTCGCTTTTATCGTCAAAGGAATGAGCGTTACACCGAGGTCTGTACTCTGGAACGGGATCGATTTGGAGGTGGAGGGTCCGTCATGGTCTGGGGCGATGCGTCACAGAATCATCAGACTGAGCTTGTTGTCATTGCAGGCAATCTCAACGCTGTGCATTACAGGGAAGACATCCTCCTCCCTCATGTGGTACTCTTCCTGCAGGCTCATCCTGACATGACCCTCCAGAATGACAATGAATGACATAAGCCATACTGCTCGTTCTGTGTGTGATTTCCTGCAAGACAGGAATGTCAGTGTTCTGCCATGGTCAGCGAAGAGCCGTGATCTCAATACCATTGAGCACATCTGGGACCTGTTGGATCGGAGGGTGAGGGCTAGGGACATTCCCCCCCAAAATGTCTGGGAACTTGCAGGTGCCTTGGTGGAAGAGTGGGGTAACATCTCACAGCAAGAACTGGCAAATCTGGTGCAGTCCATGAGGAGGAGATGCACTGCAGTACTTAACTTCTTGGATATAGGGGGCGCTCTTTTAATTTATGGATAAAAACGTGCCCGTTTTAAGCGCAATATTTTGTCACGAAAAGATGCTCGACTATGCATATAATTGACAGCTTTGGAAAGAAAACACTCTGACGTTTCCAAAACTGCAAAGATATTATCTGTGAGTGCCACAGAACTCATGCTACAGGAGAAACCAAGATGAAACTTCAAACAGGAAATGAGCAGAATTTTTGAGGCTCTGTTTTCCATTGTCTCCTTATATGGCTGTGAATGCGCCAGGAATGAGCCTGCCCTTTCTGTCGTTGCTCCAAGGTGTCTGCAGCATTGTGACGTATTTGTAGGCATATCATTGGAAGATTGGCCATAAGAGACTACATTTACCAGGGGTCCGCCCGGTGTCCTTTGTCTAAATTGGTGCGTAATCTCCAAGCTGCACGCATTGATCCATGTGATTGAGGGAGAGAGGAGACTTCCACGAACGATATATCATCGAAGAGATATGTGAAAAACACCTTGAGGATTGATTCTAAACAACGTTTACCATGTTTCAGTCGATATTATGGAGTTAATTTGGAAAAAGTTTGGCGTTTTGATGACTGAATTTTCCGTTTTTTTTGGTAGCCAAACGTGACGATTTCTCCTAAACAAATAATCTTTCAGGAAAAACTGAGCATTTGCTATCTAACTGAGAGTCTCCTCATTGAAAACATCTGAGGTTCTTCAAAGGTAAATTATTTATTTGAATGCTTTTCTGGTTTTTGTGAAAATGTTGCCTGCTGATGCTAACGCTAAATGCTACGCTAGCTACGCTAGCTACGTAGCTGTTACACAAATGCTTGTTTTGCTATGGTTGAGAAGCATATTTTGAAAATCTGAGTTGACAGTGTTGTTAACAAAAGGCTAAGCTTGAGAGCTAGCATATTACTTTCATTTCATTTGCGATTTTCATGAATAGTTAACGTTGTGTTATGCTAATGAGCTGCGGGGATAATTACACTCCTGGATACAGGTTTTTCGTAGCTAAACGTGATGAACAAAACAGAGCGATTTGTCCTAAACAAATAATCCTTTTGGAAAAACTGAACATTTGCTATCTAACTGAGAGTCTCCTCATTGAAAACATCTGAAGTTCTTCAAAGGTAAATGATTTTATTTGAATGCTTTTCTTGTTTTTGTGAAAATGTTGCCTGCTGATGCTAACGCTAAATGCTACGCTAGCTACGCTAGCTACACTAGCTGTTACACAAATGCTTGTTTTGCTATGGTTGAGAAGCATATTTTGAAAATCTGAGATGACAGTGTTGTTAACAAAAGGCTAAGCTTGAGAGCTAGCATATTAATTTCATTTCATTTGCGATTTTCATGAATAGTTAACGTTGCGTTATGGTAATGAGCTTGAGGCTGTATTCACGATCCCGGATCCGGGATGGCTAGTATCAAGAGGTTAATGCAGCTGGTGGCCACACCAGATACTGACTGTTACTTTTGATTTTAACCCACCCCCCCCCTTTGTTCAGGGACACATTATTCCATTTCTGTTAGTCACATGTCTGTGGAACTTGTCTAGATGTAGAAAGTGGAGTTGACCCTAGCCTAGATGTAGAAAGTGGAGTTGACCCTAGTCTAGATGTAGAAAGTGGAGTTGACCCTAGTCTAGATGTAGAAAGTGGAGTTGACCCTAGTCTAGATGTAGAAAGTGGAGTTGACCCTAGTCTAGATGTCGAAAGTGGAGTTGACCCTAGTCTAGATGTCGAAAGTGGAGTTGACCCCAGTCTAGATGTAGAAAGTGGAGTTGACCCTAGTCTAGATGTAGAAAGTGTCAGTCCGGCTACCTGTACTGAATGATTTCTGAGCCCGTTGTGCCGTCAGCAATAACCGGGTCACAGCATGGGACTGCCGGTTCCTTAAACCACTTGTCAGCATCCCTCCATCCGGCAAGTAGTGCGGAAAACGCTCTCTGGAGATTTATGTGTATGATTGAATATCTGACTGAAGATACTTCTAGAAACAACTTCACCAGACAGAAGTGGATAAGGCTCAAAGGACGCATCTTGAGAGACTGCTGAAAAAGCCACTCACATAGAGACTGCTGAAAAAGACACTCACATAGAGACTGCTGAAAAAAGCCACTGACATAGAGACTGCTGAAAAAGTCACTCACATAGAGACTGCTCCTCATCATCTGGAACTGATCTATCAGCTTCTTGTGCAGGGGACGCATTTCAGGGTGCACCAGCTTGTCATGGACCGCAAGCCCCGCCCCAGGATGTAAACCTACAACAGCAGACAGCAACAGCTTCAGTGAGTTTCAGTTTATTGCCACGTTTTAATTTGATCTCAACATTAAGATACAGACAGATAAGATACAGACAGACCAATACTGTACCTGTTCCTGCATGAGGTCTTTGAGGGCAGTGATCTTCTCTGTGTCTTCTGGGTGGCTGCTGATGTACTCCTTATCAAAGAAGGCCTGGTTGAGGGAGGGACAAGACAGACAGACATACGTGATGTAAGGGGACGGTATATCTAAGAAAATACCCCCCAAAGTATATTCTAAAACAAGCAAGAGTTTTGTGTTCCTCAGAGACTCCAGCCCCTGTCAAGCAAGGCATGCCTCAAGGTTTAGTCCTGGGACCCCTGCCGTTCATCCACCCCAGCCCCTGTCAAGCAAGGCGTGCCTCAAGGTTTAGTCCTGGGACCCCTGCTGTTCATCATTTACATGCTTCCCCTCCACTCTTCAGGTTTAGGACAAAATGTGTCTGCATTTGAAAAGACAGAGTTTTTTATTGGACAAATTCAGTTATGTTTATCCCGGTTTCATTCCAATTGTTTCAGTTTAAGATTTTTTTTTTTTTTTACAGAATCGGCTAAATTAATACACCCCTGATCACACGCACACACAGTTCACTTTCATAGAAACCACGTAAAAAAGCATGATCCCTTGTTCGTTGTATTCCTTCTCACATCTGCACGATGTCCTCGCACCTTTTCCATTTGCTTGTGGACTTCAGTGCACAACACATCAGCGGTCTGTGACCAGACGAATAAACCTTTCCAAGACAAACCTTCATATCATAAACGCTAACGGCCACACACAGCCTACATCGTTGTCATCGTATTAACATCATAGTGAACATAGTTTCTAGAACTAATACATTAGTAAACCTGCTACAATCACGCAGTACAGTGTACAGTCAGCAGCAAGCAGTTTAGCAGTTACACCAACGGGCCCCAGTGGCAATAAATTAATAAAACCCAACTTGGAAGAGTTCCAGTGTTGGATAGCCATAGCCAGCTAGCTAACATAGCATCACACTCACTTTGTGCTGGTTAGGCAAACTAGCTAGCAGCATTTGCTAGCTAAGTGAAAGGGAAAGTTCAAAAATACAACCAAATATAGGTCTCTCTCTCTCCTCCTTAATTTTGGAAGAAATTAATTTGTTAAAAACTGATCAACTACTCTCTATATCTCTCTGAGTCAACTACCCACCATATTTTATGCACTGCAGTGCTAGCTAGCTGTAGCTTATACTTTCAGTACTAGATTAATTTGATTGGGTGAACAACATGTTAGTTCATGCTGCAAGAGC
Organism: Oncorhynchus tshawytscha; assembly: GCF_018296145.1. NCBI lineage: Eukaryota > Metazoa > Chordata > Actinopteri > Salmoniformes > Salmonidae > Oncorhynchus > Oncorhynchus tshawytscha. The sequence goes on from NW_024609324.1 coordinate 108,856, forward strand.
TCTGATAGGTTGGAAGACGTCCTCTGGAAGTTGTCATAATTACTGTGTATGTCTATGGAAGGGGGTGAGAACCATGAGCCTCCTAGGTTGTGTATTGAAGTCAATGTAACCAGAGGAGGACGGAGGATAGCTGTTCTCCGGCTACACCATGGTGCTACCCTACAGAGTGCTGTTGAGGCTACTGTAGAGGCTACTGTAGACCTTCATCACCTTTGGTGATGTGAATATATTTAGTAAAGTTTTACCTAAAAGGTAACATTTTTAAATATTTGACTATTTTTATGAAATTCACTCTTATGAGGACTCTCCCCTGGTTCTATGGTGGCACCTACCTCCTGGTATCTGGTGATGCCCCCGTTGACGGCAGCGTCAATGACCCCATTGAGACACATGGACAGCAGGTTGATGTTGCCATGGAGCTGCTTGTGTTGGTACTGGCTGATCAGGGTCCGCAGCTCATGGTTCTTGTTCTCCACCACGCAGATGGCATTCTCCAGAGGACTCACCTCCACCTAGACAACACACACAACAGAAGTACTGTAACAGGACCTGAGGAGGAGGAAGAGGAAGCAGAGGACTGACTTCCACCTGGACAACACAATGCAAGTAACTTGCATGTTATCACATTTTATTTGTCACATGCGCCGAATACAACAGAAATCCTTACAAGCCCTTAACCAAAAATGCAGCACAAGTTCAAGTTAATAAAATATTTACTAAATGAACAAAAGTAATAAAAATCAAATCAAAAGTAACACAAAATGACAATAACAATACCGAGGCTATATACCGAGTCATTGTGTGGGGATACAGGTTAGTCGAGGTCATTTGTACATGTAGGTGGGGGTAAAGTTACTATTCATGGATAATAAACAGTGAGTAGCCGCAGTGTAAAAACAAAGGGGGTCAATGTAAATAGTCCTGGTGGCTATTTGATGAATTCAGCAGTCTCATGACTTGGGGGTAGAAGCTGTTAAGGAGCCCATTTGATGAATTCTTCAGCAGTCTCATGACTTGGGGGTAGAAGCTGTTAAGGAGCCCATTTGGTCCTAGACTTCGGTACTGCTTGCCATGCGGCAGCAGAGAGAACAGTCCACGACTTCGATGACTGGAGTCTCCTTTTCCTGTAGTCCACGATCATCTCCTTTGACTTCCTCACATTGAGGAGAGGTTGTTGTCTTGGCACCACACGGCCAGGTCTCTGACCTCCTCCCTATAGACAGTCTCATAGTTGTCGGTGGTCAGGCCTACCACTGTTGTGTCGTCAGCAAACTTAATGATGGTGTTGGAGTTGTGCTTGGCCATGCAGTGGTGGGTGAACAGGGAGTACAGGAGGGGACGGAGCACGCATCCCTGAGGGACCCCGTGTTAAGGATCAGCGTGGCGGATGTGTTGTTACCTACCCTCACCACCTGGGGGCAGCCCGTCAGGAAGTCCAGGACTTAGTCAATGAACAGCATTCTCACAAAGGTGTTCCTTTTGTCCAGGTGGGAAAGGGCAGTGTGGAGTGTGATTCAGATTGCGTCATCTGTGGATCTGTTGGGACGGTATGCCAATTGGAGAGGGTCTAGGTTTTCCAGGATGATGGTGTGGATGTGAGCCATGACCAGCCTTTCAAAAACTTCATGGCTACTGACGTGAGTGCTACGGGGCGGTAGTCATTTAGGAAGGTTACCTTCGCACTCTTGGGCACAGAGACTATGGTTGTCTGCTTGAAACATGTAGGTACTACAGACTCGGTCAGGAGAGGTTGAAAATGTCAGTGAAGACACTTGACAGTTGGTCCGCGCATGCTTTGAGTTCACAACCTAGTAATCCGTTTGGCCCTGCGGCTTTGTGAACGTTGACCTGTTTAAAGGTCTTGCTCACATCGGCTACAAAGAGCGTCGTCCCGGGAACAGCTGATGCTCTCATGCATGCTACATTACATCCTCCTCACAGACAGATGTAACACTTTTTTTCCATCTGCAGCACCAACACAGGTCTAATAATAATACAAGCCATTTCACAGAAACTTCCATCAAAAACGCATTTTACACGTGGGTGTTCCGGGGAATCGAACCCCCATACTCTATCAACTGAGCTACAGAGGAGTATTACTGTCACGGCTATGTAGTGTCACTCACCAGCTCTCTCTTCTCCACCTCAAACCAGCGGGAGATACCAGGAAGAGGATGTGTGAGGATCAGCGTAGTCCTCTCGATCCACAAGCTCTTGAACTCGTTCTCTCGGTCTTTGGATCCTTTGTGGAAGGGCCGGTCGTATCGAAAGCGGCGCACGTTGTTGACACGGTAGAAGCTCTTGATGCGGTCTGGAACGCGGTCCATTTGGAGAATTTTGACATTCTCCGGAACCGGCGTCACCGCATAGATCTGCAGGTCTGAGAGGTACCGCGTCAAGGAGAAGATGCCTGGGTGGGAGTGTGTTTTCCATTTGGAATACACATACATGTATGATACAATCACTCTACCACACACACACATATACACCAAGTGTACAACACATTAAGAAAACCTGGCCAGACATAGACTGACCAGGTGAATCCAGGTGAAAGCTATGATCCCTTATTGATGTCACTTGTTAAATCCACTTCAGTCAGTGTAGATGAAGGAGAGGAGACAGGTTAAAGAAGGATTTTTAATTCTTGAGACAATTGAGACGTGGATTGTGTAAGTATTGTGTATGTGTGCCATTCAGAGGGTGAATGGACAAGACAACTGCCTTTGAACGGGGTATGGTAGTAGGCGCACCGGTTTGTGTCAAGAACTGCAACGCCGCTGGGTTTTTCACGCTTCACAAAAGTTTCCTGTGTGTATCAAGAATGGTCCACCACCCAAAGGACATTCAGCCATCTTGACACAACTGTGGGAATCATTGGAGTCAACATGGGCCAGCATCCCTGGGGAATGCTTTCGACACCTTGTAGAGTTCCTGCCCCGACGAATTGAGGCTGTTCTGAGGACAAAAAAGGGGGGTGCAACATTAGGAAGGTGTTCCTCAGTGTACACACACACACTCTGTCACGGTCATCCTCCTCTTCATCTGAAGAGGAGAGGCGAGAAGGATCGGAGGACCAAAATGCGGCGTGATATGTGTTCATCATGAATTTTAATAAAGAAAACACCGAACACTATACAAAAACAGTAAACAAAATAACAACCCTGAAGCTAATGCGAGCTGCGCTGAAACAAGCCATCAACATAGACAATCACCCATAAACAAACAGTGCAACCCAGGCTACCTAAGTATGATTCTCAATCAGAGACCACTAATGACACCTGCCTCTGATTGAGACCATACTAGGCCGAAACATAGAAATCCCAAATCATAGAAAATCAAACAGACTGCCCACCCAACTCACGCCCTGACCATACTAAATAAATACAAAACAAAGGAAATAAAGGTCAGAACGTGACAGTACCCCCCCCCCCAAAGGTGCGGACTCCGGCCGCAAAACCTTAACCTATAGGGGAGGGTCTGGGTGGGCGTCTGTCTGTGGTGGCGGCTCTTGCGCGGGACGCGGACCCCACTTCACCATTGTCTTAGTCCGCCGCCGTGGCTTCCTAACCATGTTAACTCTTCTCAATGGACAGAGGGGCAGCTCGGGACAGAGGGGCGGCGGCTCGGGACAGAGGGGCGGGGGCTCGGGACAGAGGGGCGGGGGCTCGGGACAGAGGGGCGGGGGCTCTGGCTCATCTGGGCTAAGGGGCTCCGGCGCCTCTGGGCTAAGGCGCCTCTGGGCTGAGGGCTCCGGCAGCAGCGCCGGACAGGCGGGAGACTCCGGCAGCAGCGCCCGGACAGGCGGGAGACTGCGGCAGTAGCGCCCCGGACAGGCGGGACCACCTGCAGGGAGGAGACAGAGAGACAGCCTGGTGCATGGGGCTGCCACAGGAACCACCAGGCTGGGGAGACTTCAGGAGGCTTGGTGTTAGGAGGAGGCACCTGAAGGACCGGGCTGTGGGGGAGCACTGGAGCTCTGGTGCGCAGCCTTGGCATCACTTCCCCAGGCTGGATTACTGCTCTAGCCCGTACCCTCCAGAGTGCAGGCACAGGTTGAACCGGGCTGTGGGTAAGCACTGAGATCTAGTGCTTACTACATGCACCTCTCCTTTAGGCTCCACACCCACATTTGCCCAGCACGAGCGGAGCGCAGGCAGAGGACACACTGCACCCTCCCAGCGCCCCGGAGACACAGTACGCAGAGCCGCGCAGGATACCCTGGACCAAAACTGCGTACCGGCGACCAGACCCGCTGAGCAGGCACCATACGCCCTGGCTCGATTCCCACACTCGCATGGCACTCTCGGGGCTGCCCTATAGCGCACCGGGCTATGGGCACGTACTGGCGACACCGTGCGCTTAACCGCATAACACGGTGCCTGACCAGTAATGCGCTGCTTATAATAAGCACGAGGAGTCAGCTCAGGTCTGCTACCTGGCTTAGCCCCACACTCGTCTGCCCCCCCATTTTTTGGGGGGCTGCCTCGTACCTGTCGCAGTGCCGTGTTGCCTCCTCATATCGCCGCCGCTCAGCTTTCGCTGCCTCCAGCTCTGCTTTGGGGCGGCGATATTCCCCAGCCTGTGCCCAGGGTCCCTCTCCGTTCAGTATCTCCTCCCATGTCCAGGAGTCCTGTGATGCTGGCCGCTGTTGTTGCTGCTGCTGCTGCTGTCGTCGCTGTCTTTTACCACGCCGCTTGTTCCTTGGTTGGTGGGGATTCTGTCACATCGTCCTCCTCTTCATCTGAAGAGGAGAGGCGAGAAGGATCGGAGGACCAAAATGCGGCGTGATATGTGTTCATCATGAATTTGAATAAAGAAAACACTGAACACTATACAAAAACAGTAAACAAAATAACAACCCTGAAGCTAATGCGAGCTACGCTGAAAGAACTGTACTGAAACAAGCCATCAACATAGACAATCACCCACAAACAAACAGTGAAACCCAGGCTACCTAAGTATGATTCTCAATCAGAGACAACTAATGACACCTGCCTCTGATTGAGACCATACTAGGCCGAAACATAGAAATCCCAAATCATAGAAAAACAAACATAGACTGCCCACCCAACTCACGCCCTGACCATCCTAAATAAATACAAAACAAAGGAAATAAAGGTCAGAACGTGACACACACACACACACACACAGTACAGTTCCCATTCTCACTTTGTTTCAGAAGGATACACTGGGCATCACACTGTAAGATGGCCTCGTCTGGTTGATTAGGGTGCTGCATGGCAATGGCTTGTGGGAATTCTCCCAGCATCCTTTGCTGGAAGGCTTCAAGCCGTTCGTAGTCATGACCGCGGCAGACAAACTCCTTGTTCTAGTGGCACAACATGGAAGAACCAGAATATTCAAAAGTATAAGGACATTGATTGTGTCTAATTCCTTATGTATCTCTGGTCCGAAATAGTGCCCTATCTAGGGTAGGCAATAGGCTGTCATTTGAGATGTGCCCCATACAGTTGGATTGACTCACCCTTAGGAAGAAGGGGAACTTGCGTCCGTAGAAGCCCACTCTGAAGAACTCTGGCTCTAGACGTTGCTGCTCCATGATGCTGTCATAGTAAGCAGCTTCCATTTTCTAACCAATCACAATCATTATTATGTTCTACAAAATAAACATGTTGTGCAATTCTCCCATTCACATCAACGGTGTATATTTAGGTGAAAAGCTTGGTAACTCAATCAATCAATCGATCAAATATATTTATAAAGCCCTTTTTACATCAGCAGATGTCACAAAGTGCTTATACAGAAACCCAGACTAAAACCCCACAATCTGCAGCGACTACAACATCTACTCACCCTTATCCAGCTGAGGCTTTGGTAGTCGTATAATGTCTCATACTGGAAAGCCAGCTCTCTGCACAAGGGTACCCCGTATTCCCAGCACTGGAGAAACACACAGAGCAAAATAAACAATCACAGGGTGAAAATTGATCAGTCATTTGTTGGCTTTCAAAAGGGACAAATACTGCTTTTCATGGGTTTTGCACGTTGTGTCACAATGTCGTTATGAAGATTCTCTTTATTAATTATTGTTGCGTTCTACTCAATGCGTTCTCAATTGACGCTGATGAAGATGTCATCAAAATTACATTATAGTGGCTCGGAAAAACACGATGACATTTCAAAATGAGGCAAACAATTAGTAGGTAAACCTTTTGTCATCATTGTGGTGCTCCCGAGTGGCGCAGCAGTCTAAAGGAACTGCATCTCAATGCAAGAGGTGTCAAGTACAGACACCCTGGTTCGAATCCAGGCTGTATCACAACCGGCTGTGATTGTGGAGTCCCATAGGGGCGGTGCACAATTGGCCCGGCCGTCCGGGTTTGGCCGGTGTAGGTCGTCATTGTAAATCTGAATTTGTTCTTTAACTGACTAGTTAAATAAAAAGGTACAAATATATAATAATTGTGATTTCACAAGCTGTTGGGGTGATTCAAAAGGGTGCTGTGACAGTAATGTTAAAACATAGTTTCCCTCTGCCCCTACGTCATTATAAATGACATTCAACGAATCCTTAGATTAGATCTCTACAATGTTATAACCTTAATATACTTGTTCTTGACACTGTTGATGAAATAAAGGCGTTAATTTGCTGTGATCTTTGGAAGTTTAGACTGCGTAAATCTTGGTTGTATCTCTTCCATATTTGGTGTTGTCAGGTGGTACCATTTGGAGGTGTTTCCGTTGGCTGGACCAATCAAAATCAACTTGATACCTTCGAATTTTCACATCCAAAATCCTTGGCTGTCTAAGCGTAGGCTTTTATGTCAATTAAAGAAAGATAAATATTATAAATGAATAGATAAATATAAATAAATATTAAAGATACTGCGTTTTGGAGGTGCCAATGGGAGAATGATATTTGGAACTAAATCGGTCAGCAGGTGTCGCTATTTTAAAAGGCAACTTTAAGGGTCATATATTGAGTCATGAAGAAGACAGGGAGATTATTATATTATATTATATTATACTATTGGTAGAAGTCAACAACGTTCAATTCATTGTTGTAAATACTTATGTTTCCAATAACAAGTCAAGTAACTGTATTTTATTTAGAGACATTGAGAGGAAACAAAGTAAAATTATGTCTAAATATCCATTGGCCAAAGTAATATGGGGTGGGGAATTTTAACACAGTATTACATGATAATCTAGATAGATGGCCTCCTGAGGACAGCAATTCTGTTTGTGAGATAAGGAATATATGTCTAAGGTTAGGTGTTCTAGATATTTGGAGATATAAGAACCCAAGATAAGATTATGTTTACATGGAGTACCAAAGATTTATCAACAATCCCGTATTGATTTCTGGCTGATACCTGAAGATATGGCCGACAAAGTTGATACAGTCTCGATTGAACCATCTATTTTAACAGACCACAAAGGGATCTCAATAAAGATAAATATGCATGGTTTGTCAACCAAAAAAAAGTTAGTAAAGGTTGCTGGAAAATGAATAAGACATTACTAGAGAATGAAGTATTTAAGAAGGAAGTAGCAGGAATTATTGATAAATACTGGAATTGTGCCTGTGTTATGACAACAACCACCCGAGCCACTGCCTGTTCACCCCGCTATCTTCCAGAAGGCGAGGTCAGTACAGGTGCATCAAAGCAGTGACCGAGAGACTGAAAAACAGCTTCTATCTCAAGGCCATCAGACTGTTAAACAGCCACCACTAACATTGAGTGGCTACTGCCATCATACGGACTCAAATCACTAGCCACTTTAAACAATGCCACTTTATATAATGTTTACATACCCTACATTACTCATCTCATATGTATATACTGTACTCTATACCATCCACTGCATCTTGCCTATGCCATTCGGCCATCACTCATTCATATATTTTATGTACATATTCTTATTCATTCCTTTACACTTGTGTGTATAAGGTAGTTGTTGTGAAATTGTTAGATACTTGTTAGATATTACTGCACGGTTGTAACTAGAAGCACAAGCATTTCGCTACACTCACATTAACATCTGCTAACCATGTGTACGTGACCAATAAAATTTGATTTGATTTGGAAGTTACTGAGAGCTAATGAAATTTGATATAAGGCTTTTGGCTATTTCAATGGGGAAAGAAATTGCTTGTGCCAAGAGAGAGAAAGAATATGACATCATAAAGGGAATAATGCATTGTACTAAAAAAAAACGAACCGACTAATCAGAAATTACTGGAGCTATCATCATTACACATGCAGTTAGACTGTATCCTTGAGGAAAAGGCTCGGGGAGCGTTTGTAAGATCAAGATGAAAATGGATGGAAGAGGGAGAGAAAAATACAGAATATTTCTTTAATTTAGAAAAAAGGGCAGGCGAAAAGACTTTCATATGTAAATGAATGATTAATAATATTCCCAATGAAAATCCAAAAGAAATCTCTCAGCATGTTGCCCAGTTTCATCAGATTCTGTATACATCAGCTCAGTCAACTTCCAATATGGATATTTTCTTAGATAATGTAGCAAACATTGCTAAGAAGATAGATAATGATTTCAGGGATTTTTGTGATGATGAGTTATCTGAAATTGAGATAAAAGGCTCCCTGGAAATGATGGTTTAATAAGGTGAGTTTTATAAAACATTCAATGATAAATTGATTCCTTTCATTCTATGTTCCAAGAATCAATAGAAAAATGGGAGTTACCGGCTTCCTTAAAAAGCAAGGTGTAATTACTTTGATTCCCAAACCTAATAAGGATACTCTTTATATAGACAACTGGAGACCCATTAGCCTGTTGAATAATGATGGGAAATTATTTGACCTTGTATTTGCTAAGAAGTTGAAATAAGGCTTGCATCATATAATTGATGAAGAACAATCTGGTTTTATGCATGTCGACACATTAGTAATAAAATCAGGTTGATCTTAGACATGATTGACTATAATGACCTCATCCTTGATGATAGTTTTCTTATGTTTGTTGATTTTTATAGAGCTTTTGACAATGTAGAACGTGAGTTTATTTTCAAAGCAATATGTTTTTTGGGGTTTGGTGACTTCTTTTTGAAAGCAGGCCAAACTTTATATAGTGGTTGTACTAGCTCTGTAAAATTAGCTCACGGGACATCCCAAAGATTTAATATTGGCCGTGGTATTAGACAGGGCTGCCCAATAAGTCCATTTGTGTTTTTATTGGTTACTCAAATTATGGCCTTTCATATCAAAAAAGGGAATTTTCAAGGTGTTTCAGCACTTGGCAATGAATTTAAACTATGTCAACTGGCTGATGATATTATTATTATTATGATGATACCACCACATTTTTAAGAAACAGGAATGAGGTCTCCTGTATTGAAGGTTTTGTGTTAGAAAATTAATATCGATAAGTCAGTCTTATTTCCACTCAAGGATTGTGTTTTCCAGGAAATATATGGTATCCCAATTAAAGATAAGGTTACTTATCTTGGATTGTTATATGCAAGGATGAAAAACAAAGGAGTGACTTAAACGTTAAGCCCATTTTTTGAGAAAACAAAGAAGAAGTTGAACCTCTGGTTGCTGAGAGATATTTCGTTATACGGTAGGGGTTTTATTGTCCACAGCTGAAGGGTTATCCAGATCGGTTTATGTCTCGTTATCACTTGAATCACCCCCCAAAATTGTAAAGGACTTAGATTCTATATAATTATATTTGGTGGAACAAGCCTCACTATCTACGGAAAGATATTCTCACCAATACCCAAGAACAAGGAGATCTTGAGGTTTTAGATTTCAATACTCTAAATAATACTTTTAAAATAAATTGGATTCTGAAGTATGTTAAGAACCAGAACAGCATTTGGAATGTCTTCCCTAAGTATTTATTTAACACTGTTGGTGGTTTAGAATTTTTGCTTTTGATGTTGATAAAATCCCAGTAAAACTGGCCAAATTCCATAAGCAGGCCATTTTAGCTTGGATGTTAGCGTATAAACAATTTTTCCCCTCACAGATACTTTCTATGGAACAACAAAGATATACAATTTAAAAATGTCTCTTTTTTTTGTAACTGGTTTGAGAATAAAATGATTTTGGTTGGTCAGTTACTGAATGAGAATGGACATCTACTCTCATATGGTTTAAAATTCCAATAACCCGGAAAGAATATGCAATTGTTTTTGATGCGATTCCAAGTGGGGGTTGTATCTTCTTTTAAATCCTCTGTGGTTGATGTAAGTAACATAGATTTACATGAACATATATTCATTGGCAATATTAACATCAAAAATAAATGTAGTAATAAACAGATTAGGAATATTGTTTGTGATACTACAATTTCCTCAGCAAGATTATTTTGGTCAGATATCTATGGTGATATACAATGAGGGAAAGCATGGAAAATTGCTAACAAATATTGTATCAGTAACAAGGTAAAGTTTCATTTAAAATGTGATACAGAATTTATCCTGTGAAACATGTTTTGGAAAGATTCAAGCTGAATATTAACTATTAAATGTGATTTCTGTGGAATGGAGAAGGAGACCATTTTTCATTAGTTGTTTTACCTGTATATATAGTATATTTTCTGGGATTGACATACATAATTTTGTTACAAAAAAAAAAAAATAGGACCGGTTGTACAATTTAATGGTTTTGACATAATGATTTATTTCAGATATTTTGGCATTGATAAAGATGTAGTATATTTAATTCAACTGCTAATAATATTAGGTAAATTTCATATTCACAAATGCAAATGGTCTAATTCAAAACCAAACTTTTTAACTTTATAAATTCAATTAAATAATATGGCACTACTTTAACTAAAATGAACAACAGAGAAGGGGCGATTTAAAGGGAAAGACGTGAAATGAATGAAAACAGGAACAGATGTTCTTCGCGGATCGTGTCTCTTAGCTATCCTGTTAACTAGCTAAAGCTTAGCTTTGTAAATACATATATATTTAGTCCCTATTTATTTTTGTATTCAGTGGATTTCATTTAGAAAAAAGCCCATGTTTTCACTCACGAACCTGCAGCCACTAGTTCGTCAGTTGAAGTCTGAAGTCTGCTGCGGAGCAGCGTCACCGAGTTCTATTGAGCAGCGACGGCACGTTCCATTCACTCTAAACATGCTGCATTCTCACAGTAAATATTTTGTAACATTTGAACCCTACATGATAGAGACATGAGGGTTGGACTATTGTATTTTTCTGACATAATGCTCTATTAAATGCACATATAAACCTTGAATTAATTTTAATTTTATTACTTTTATGGGTGAACACTCTAGATTATGAGAAACGATTGATGACAGTTGATTTCCATTGTGTTCTCTCACCTACAATGTCCTTGTTGAAGTAGTGGATGACATTCCTATGTTTTCCAGTATATATTCCACTTACCTTTCCCTTGTTGAAGTAGTGGATGACCTTGCGACTGAGGCCTTCTTTGCGATGCCACTCACTCTGGGCTGGGTAGTGTAAGAACTCCCTTAGAGGCCTCTCTTCCCAATGCAGTAGCTCCCAGTACAACAGCAGGGTGAACGCAGCCTCTGTAGAGTAACATTTAGACAAACATATCGTTTATATACGTCACTAGGAACAACATACAGCCGGGTAGTGCAAGGAACTCCCTCAGTGCAGTAGCTCCCAGTACCACAGCAGGGTGAACGTAGCCTCTGTAGAGTAACATTTAGGTTTATAACTCCCTAGGAACAAGTGCAGTAGAACTCCCAGTACCACAGCAGGGTGAATGGAGAGTTACATACTACATATAGTTTATACAGTACTTCATTGGGAACAACAGCTCCAAGTTCAGCAGCAGGGGAAGACAGTCTCTGTATATCTATAGAAATAGAGTTATTAGACATTCCCTTTGAAGTTATAGGATATCCCTTTCAAGTTATGTGTGGATATGAAGCCATATTGCTGTACTCATAGTAAAGCATTTTAATTTGTAATATTTATTTATTTATTGAACAATTATTTAACTAGGCAAGTCAGTTAAGAACACATTCTTATTTACAAGCATGGCAATGTTAAAAGTGCTATTTAAAATGCTATTTCAGAGATATTAGCTAGTACTAACGTTGCAAAGGGAATAAACTACTAGAATGTTGGTATCTTGAAAGGATTTTATGTAATCTTTCACAAGACATCTAATGGTTCTTTTTGGGGTACTTCAGATTATCACTGTTGTCTGTAATTATCTCTGGCCCTATGTTTGGCCTTATGACACATACAATGTATGAAATAAGATTATTTTAAAATAAAGAATAGAATAGCAAAACAATATCCTAAATACAAACCATCAACTTAGGTACTGGACTTCCTGATGGGCCGTCCCCAGGTGGTGAGGGTAGGTAACAACATCTCCACCCCGCTGATCCTCAACACTGGGGCCCCACAAGGGTGCGTTCTCAGCCCCTCCTGTACTCCCTGTTCACCGACGACTGCATGGCCATGCACGCCTCCAACTCAATCATCAAGTTTGCAGACGACACTACAGTGGTAGGCCTGATTACCAACAATGATGAGACAGCCTACAGGGAGGAGGTGAGGGCCCTCGGAGTGTTGTGTCAGGAAAATAACCTCACACTCAATGTCAACAAAACAAAGGAGATGATTGTGGACTTCAGGAAACAGCAGAGGGAGCACACCCCCTATCCACATCAAAGGGACAGTAGTGGAGACAGTAGAGAGGGTAGTAAGTTTTATCACGGACAAACTGAATTGGTCCACCCACACAGACAGCGTGGTGAAGAAGGCGAGGCAGCACCTTTTCAACCTCATGAGTCTGAAGAAATTTGGCTTGTCACCAAAAGCACTCACAAACTTTTACAGATGCACAATCGAGAGCATCCTGTCGGGCTGTATCACCGCCTGGTACGGCAACTGCTCCGCCCACAACCGTAAGGCTCTCCAGAGGGTAGTGAGGTCTACACAACGCATCACCGGGGGCAAACTACCTGCCCTCCAAGACACCTAAACTACAAGATTTTTCACAGGAAGGCCATAAAGATCATCAAGGACAACAACCACCCGAGCCACAGCCTGTTCACCCCGCTATCATCCAGAAGGCGAGGTCAGTACAGGTGCATCAAAGCTGGGACCGAGAGACTGAGAAACAGCTTCTATCTCAAGGCCATCAGACTGTTAAACTGCCACCACTAACATTGAGTGGCTGCTGCCAACACACTGACACTGACTCAACTCCAGCCACTTTAATAATGAAAACATTTGATGTAATAAATGTATCACTAGCCACTTTAAACAATGCCACCTTATATAATGTTAACATACCCTACATTATTCATCTCATATGTATATACTGTACTCTATATCATCTACTGCATCTTGCCTATGCCGTTCGGCCATCACTCATTCATATATCTTTATGTACATATTCTTACTCATTCCTTTACACTTGTGTGTGTATAAGGTAGTTGTTGTGAAATTTTTAGGTTAGATTACTCGTTGGTTATTACTGCATTGTCGGAACTAGAAGCACAAGCATTTCGCTACACTCACATTAACATCTGCTAACCATGTGTATGTGACAAATAAATTTGATTTGATTTGATTGCCATTGGTGTTAAATATTAGGGTTTCAGCATGAAATATGCTTTATAAAGAATATATACATTGTTTACAACTTTTATACATTTCACTATGTCAATATGTATTTGTTGTCAATGGCCGGTTGGACGTACCGTCAAATTCCCTGATGTTGTAGGCGGCTTATGGTAGAGAAATTAACATTGAATTCTCTGGCTCTGGTGGACATTCCTGCAGTCAGCATGCCAATTGCACACAATGTATATAGACTCTTTCTTCTTTTCTACTGTGTTATTGACTTGTTTATTGTTTACTCCATGTGTAACTCTGTGTTGTTGTCTGTTCACACTGCTATGCTTCATCTTGGCCAGGTCACAGTTGTAAATGAGAACTTGTTTAGCCTACCTGGTTAAATAAAGGTGTTCTCAACTAGCCTACCTGGTTAAATAAAGGTGTTCTCAACTAGCCTACCTGGTTAAATAAAGGTGTTCTCAACTAGCCTACCTGGTTAAATAAAGGTGTTCTCAACTAGACTACCTGGTTAAATAAAGGTGTTCTCAACTAGCCTACCTGGTTAAATAAAGGTGTTCTCAACTAGCCTACCTGGTTAAATAAAGCTGAAATAAAATAAAATTAAAATTCCTCCAAAACATGAGACATCAATGGCATTGTGTTGTTTGATAAAACTGCACATTTTAGAGTGGCCTTTTACTGTCCCCCAGCACAAGGTGCACCTGTGCACAAGGTGCACAAATAGGGACGTAAAACAAATCTGTGCACATTTCTGGGATCTTTTATTTCAGTTCAGGAAACACGGGACCTGTTACACGTTACGTTTATATTTTTGTTCAGTGTATATATGAATAACAAAAAATTTTAAATGTATAAATCCCCCACATTTTCGATAGATTGACATAGATTTTCGTTTTTTTAACCAAAAGTACTGAAGATTCCGGTAACTTTGGTAAATTACAGGTAGCTTAGCAACCCTAGCTAGTACACTCTTTCCCTTTGTGAGTGAATAGGTTTGTGTGTGAGTATCATACCTGTGTAGTTGTCAGCCTGGAGGTGCATGCCACACAGCTTGTGGATGTTGTATTACCTGTGTAGTTGTCAGCCTGGAGGTGCATGCCACACAGCTTGTGGATGTTGTATTACCTGTGTAGTTCTCAGCCTGGAGGTGCATGTCACACAGCTTGTGGATGTTGTATTACCTGTGTAGTTGTCAGCCTGGAGGTGCATGCCACACAGCTTGTGGATGTTGTATTACCTGTGTAGTTCTCAGCCTGGAGGTGCATGCCACACAGCTTGTGGATATAGCGGATGTACATCTCCTCCTTGTTGATCTCTGACTTGTAGAAGTTCTACGGAACAAACAGACACAATATATTAAAAACAAGACAACCCCTTTACACCACTATCTCAGGATGGCAGTGTGACAGGTTGTGGGTTGTTTTACCAACAGGTTGACAGTACAGCCAGAGTCTACAGTATCTTACCAACAGGTTGACAGTACAGCCAGAGTCTATAGTATCTTACCAGCAGGTTGATAGTACAGCCAGAGTCTACAGTGTCTTACCAACAGGTTGACAGTACAGCCAGAGTCTACAGTATCTTACCAACAGGTTGACAGTACAGCCAATCTTCTTGTTCTCTGTCTCGTCTCCTTTCATGCAGTCCCTAAACAGAGAGAGGAACCGGTCCAGTTATTGGTGAATAGTAATGAATAGTAATGAATAGTAATGCATCTTATCTTCTGCCCTCCACGGTTACATAACAACAAGTGGAGACCTATCTATCTAGTCTGGAGACCTATCTATCTAGTCTGGAGACCTATCTATCTAGTCTGGAGACCTATCTATCTCGTCTGGAGACCTATCTATCTCGCCTGGAGACCTATCTATCTCGTCTGGAGACCTATCTATCTCGCCTGGAGACCTATCTATCTCGCCTGGAGACCTATCTATCTCGCCTGGAGACCTATCTATCTCGTCTGGAGACCTATCTATCTCGCCTGGAGACCTATCTATCTCGCCTGGAGACCTATCTATCTCGCCTGGAGACCTATCTATCTCGTCTGGAGACCTATCTACCTCGTATGGAGACCTATCTACCTCGTCTGGAGACCTATCTATCTCGCCTGGAGACCTATCTATCTCGCCTGGAGACCTATCTATCTCACCTGGAGACCTATCTATCTCGCCTGGAGACCTATCTCGCCTGGAGACCTATCTATCTCGTCTGGAGACCTATCTATCTAGTCTGGAGACCTATCTATCTCGTCTGGAGACCTATCTATCTCGTCTGGAGACCTATCTATCTCGTCTGGAGACCTATCTATTTCGTCTGGAGACCTATCTATCTCGTCTGGAGACCTATCTATCTCGTCTGGAGACCTATCTATTTCGTCTGGAGACCTATCTATCTCGTCTGGAGACCTATCTATCTCGTCTGGGGACCTATCTATCTCGTCTGGAGACCTATCTCGTCTGGAGACCTATCTAGTGTGGAGACCTATCTCGTCTGGAGACCTATCTATCTCGCCTGGAGACCTATCTATCTAGTCTGGAGACCTATCTATCTCGTCTGGAGACCTATCTAGTCTGGAGACTATCTATCTCGTCTGGAGACC
>NW_024609324.1:135000-140272 GCF_018296145.1 Oncorhynchus tshawytscha
TTACTGTACAGCTGGAGGTCGTTACTGTACAGATGAACACTGGAGGTTGTTACTGTACAGCTGGAGGTCGTTACTGTACAGATGAACACTGGAGGAAGTTACTGTACATCTGGAGGTCGTTACTGTGCAGTTAAACACTGGAGGTCGTTACTGTACAGTTGAACACTGGAGGAAGTTACTGTACAGATGAACACTGGAGGAAGTTACTGTACATCTGGAGGATGTTACTGTACAGATGAACACTGGAGGAAGTTACTGTACAGATGAACACTGGAGGAAGTTACTGTACAGATGAACACTTTAGAGACAACACAGCATGCTTCAGGACAAGTGGTAAACCATGATGAAGAGTGGCAGGCCCCTCTGTGAGCAGTCTTACTCGTCCAACACATTCTCTGTACAAACAAAGAAAACAAGATGCTTGAAGAGAAATGGTAAACAATGGTGATGATGATTGAATTGGGAACTCTTTGAGGGTACATACTTGTCCAACACGTTTTTCCTCTTGGCTGGGGTGGTGTTCTCTAGTTGTAGACTGGGCTGGCTGATGTAGAGAACAGCCAGGCTGAAGTATGAGTTCCACACCTGACCAGTGACACACACAACATACATTAGCAAAACAAAAAAAAGTACTTAAACAATGATACTCAATGTCTAGGTCAAATAGAAGAGCATTATATTCACACACAACTAGGATGTTGAAAAGATCATGGACATCTTGTGAGAGGAGAAGGGGAGGAAAGAGGCAGGTTAGCGTTTTTGGGGTCATGAATCTTGTTCTGGAGGCAGATCTCAACCCTAAATACACTGCTAATGCTAATGCCTAACCTTAACCCTAACCTTAACCCTAACTACACTGCTAATGTTAATGCCTAACCTTAACCCTAACCCTAACCCTAACCTTAACTACACTGCTAATGCTAATGGCTAACCTTAACCCTAACCTTAACCCTAACTACACTGCTAATGTTAATGCCTAACCTTAACCCTAACCCTAACCCTAACCTTAACTACACTGCTAATGCTAATGGCTAACCTTAACCCTAACCTTAACCCTAACTACACTGCTAATGCTAATGCCTAACCTTAACCCTAACTACACTGCTAACGCTAATGCCTAACCTTAACCCTAACTACACTGTTAATTGTAATGCCTAACCTTAACTACACTGCTAATTATAATGCCTAACCTTAACTACACTGCTAATTATAATGCCTTACCTTAACTACACTGCTAATTATAATGCCTAACCTTAAATTAACCCATAAGAGTTTAAGCTTTGTCTAAGTCGGGAGAGAGGGATTCTACTCAGCTATATGGAATTGTTTTAAGAAGGTCCTACCAAGGATCATTTTGATATTTGATTTGGAAAATATATAATGATTATTTGGTAAAACATTTTTTGGGCCTTACTGCTATTAGCCAATAGAAACACATTGAATAACAGATAGTCCTTACTGCTATTAGCCAATAGAAACACATTGAATAACAGATAGTCCTTACTGCTATTAGCCAATAGAAACACATTGAATAACAGATAGTCCTTACTGCTATTAGTCATACAAACACATTGAATAACAGATAGTCCTTACTGCTATTAGCCAATAGAAACACATTGAATAACAGATAGTCCTTACTGCTATTAGCCAATAGAAACACATTGAATAACAGATAGTCCTTACTGCTATTAGCCAATAGAAACACATTGAATAACAGATAGTCCTTACTGCTATTAGCCAATAGAAACACATTGAATAACAGATAGTCCTTACTGCTATTAGCCCATAGAAACACATTGAATAACAGATAGTACTTACTGCTATTAGCCCATAGAAACACATTGAATAACAAATAGTCCTTACTGCTATTAGCCCATAGAAACACATTGAATAACAGATAGTCCTTAATGCTATTAGCCAATAGAAACACATTGAATAACAGATAGTCCTTACTGCTATTAGCCCATAGAAACACATTGAATAACAGATAGTACTTACTGCTATTAGCCCATAGAAACACATTGAATAACAAATAGTCCTTACTGCTATTAGCCCATAGAAACACATTGAATAACAGATAGTCCTTAATGCTATTAGCCAATAGAAACACATTGAATAACAGATAGTCCTTACTGCTATTAGCCCATAGAAACACATTGAATAACAGATAGTCCTTACTGCTATTAGCCAATAGAAACACATTGAATAACAGATAGTCCTTACTGCTATTAGCCAATAGAAACACATTGAATAACAGATAGTCCTTACTGCTATTAGCCCATAGAAACACATTGAATAACAGATAGTCCTTACTGCTATTAGCCCATAGAAACACATTGAATAACAGATAGTCCTTACTGCTATTAGCCAATAGAAACACATTGAATAACAGATAGTCCTTACTGCTATTAGCCCATAGAAACACATTGAATAACAGATAGTCCTTACTGCTATTAGCCAATAGAAACACATTGAATAACAGATAGTCCTTACTGCTATTAGCCAATAGAAACACATTGAATAACAGATAGTCCTTACTGCTATTAGCCAATAGAAACACATTGAATAACAGATAGTCCTTACTGCTATTAGCCAATAGAAACACATTGAATAACAGATAGTCCTAACTGCTATTAGCCAATAGAAACACATTGAATAACAGATAGTCCTTACTGCTATTAGCCAATAGAAACACATTGAATAACAGATAGTCCTCACTGCTATTAGCCCATAGAAACACATTGAATAACAGATAGTCCTTACTGCTATCAGCCAATAGAAACACATTGAATAACAGATAGTCCTTACTGCTATTAGAAACACATTGAATAACAGTCCTTACTGCTATTATGCCATAGAAACACATTGAATAACAGATAGTCCTTACTGCTATCAGCCAATAGAAACACATTGAACAACAGATAGTAAATCTAAAGGAGGTTTGTGCTGAAGTGTCTCTCCTATACCTGAGAGAAATAAGAAAGATCAGGAAACATTTTTTTTACCTTGTTATTTTTGTCACTAAAACAGTCTCCATATATACCTCCATTCATTTTTCAACTGGTACCAGGGGACATTCATACGAGTCTTGTGAGACTACCGACGTGTTCGTGTTCATGAGAGTCTCACCTTAACCACAGAGGTGTCATATTAGCGTGTAGCCCGAACTGTTGAGACGCTACAGACGGTTTTGTGAGAAAACCGATTTCCGGGGATGTCTCATGCTCTGACAAACACCTCGCTAGCTCTGTTACCTTTAACTGCAGATTGAGATGCATGAAAAAAAAGAAAAGATATCTCTATCTTAAACTGACTGATTTTTATTGGTATATTTTTAATTATGCTAATTAGATTTCCACAGTGGGGGGGCAATAACTCTAGGGGGTTCATAAATTTTTACAACATAGACAATTTTGACTTTGCAGCTGGCCCATCTAGCGGAAATTGCTGTGTTCTGCCTCAAGGACAAGACTTGCGTGCTTGCGTGTGTGTGTTTGTTCGTGTGTTCACTCTGGCGTGGGCTGCAGCAACACACCAGCTCACTCGCTCTCCATGTGTGTGTGTGTGTGTGTGTGTGTCACTCTGTCAAAGGCACGCACCTTGAATTCAAAGTCAGCCTCGGTGAAGTTCTTGTGCAAAGCCGGGGACAGATATTGGACAGTTGTCACTATGGTGCTAGAAGGAGAAACACCAGAAATAAGTACAGAACTGTTCAAAATAAACGGTTTTTGAAACAGCTAATTATTGATACATTCTGACGCCATTTTGTGGATGTTGGGAAACATCTAAGATCACTTACAATGGAGATTCTTCAGAATATGTTTTGGAATGCTTTATCATGTATTGCAGGTAATTGACCACATTACCTCCCGAGAGAATTTCCTTCCAAATCATCGTCACGGCTGTGTATATCCCCCCGCCCCCTCCCACCCCCACGACGGCCCTCAAGGAATTCCTCTGGATTTTGTGTAAACTGTAAACCACATATTTATTATTTATATCCTGAGACTGCATTTATTGGAGCTGGGGATTTCAATAAAGGAAATCTGAGGGAAAATTCCTCCAATCAGATCACGCCTCCATTTTTCTACCTCCCCTCCTATAAAGCAGAAACTTAAACAGGAAGTACCTGTGGTAAGGACTGTTCTGACTAACTTCGACAAACTAAAAACCATAGACAGATGGCAGCATTACATGCCAAACTGAAAGGGAAAACCACATTTATCCACGGAAAGGTGAGTGGTAACTTTGACATGTACAAACAGACCAGCTATGCAGGTGTGAAAGAGGGGTGGGAGGAGGTTTGGAAGAGGGATGGGAGGAGGTGTGAAAGAGGGGTGGGAGGAGGTTTGAAAGAGGGATGGGAGGAGGGTGAAAGAGGGATGGGAGGAGGTGTGGAAGAGGGATGGGAGGAGGTGTGGAAGAGGGATGGGAGGAGGTTTGGAAGAGGGATGGGAGGAGGGTGAAAGAGGGATGGGAGGAGGTGTGGAAGAGGGATGGGAGGAGGTTTGGAAGAGGGATGGGAGGAGGGTGAAAGAGGGATGGGAGGAGGTGTGGAAGAGGGATGGGAGGAGGTTTGGAAGAGGGATGGGAGGAGGGTGAAAGAGGGATGGGAGGAGGTGTGGAAGAGGGATGGGAGGAGGTTTGGAAGAGGGATGGGAGGAGGGTGAAAGAGGGATGGGAGGAGGTGTGGAAGAGGGATGGGAGGAGGTGTGAAAGAGGGGTGGGAGGAGGTGTGAAAGAGGGATGGGAGGAGGTGTGAAAGAGGGATGGGAGGAGGTGTGAAAGAGGGGTGGGAGGAGGGTGGGAGGAGGTGTGAAAGAGGGGTGGGAGGAGGTGTGAAAGAGGGATGGGAGGAGGTGTGAAAGAGGGGTGGGAGGAGGTGTGAAAGAGGGATGGGAGGTGTGGAAGAGGGGTGTGAGGAGGTTTGAAAGAGGGATGGGAGAAGGTGTGGAAGAGGGATGGGAGGAGGTGTGGAAGAGGGGTGGGAGGAGGTGTGGAAGAGGGATGGGAGGTGTGGAAGAGGGGTGGGAGCCACATGGAGATGTACTTGCTGGTCAGCTCATCACGTTCCAGTCCTGTGTATGTGTGTGTGTGTTCAGTATGACCTACTTGCTGGTTAGCAGCCTCATCACGTTCCAGTCCTGTGTATGTGTGTGTGTGTTCAGTATGACCTACTTGCTGGTCAGCAGCCTCATCACGTTCCAGTCCCGGGGAAAAATACTGAGCTTCATCAGGTTACGAAACACACAGAATATCTTCAGAAGGAACT
>NW_024609325.1:0-12500 GCF_018296145.1 Oncorhynchus tshawytscha
TCTGTATCTCTCTCTCTCTCTGTCTCTCTCTCTCTCTCTGTCTCTCTCTCTGTCTCTCTCTCTCTCTGTTCTACAGGAATGCAGGAGGATGCAGAGACCGTCCAGACTATTACTAAACTGACAGAAGAGGTGAGTGACATATGGCAGCACCACTGAGGAATAACTGCCATTCCTAGACTGGATTTTAATGGCAATTCTTAACTTTGCCCTATTCGTTCCTCCCTCTCCTCTTCTCCCTGCCCTATGCCCTACTCTCTCCCTGCCCATGTCCTGCCCCCTCCCAGATGACTAGCCTATCCCTGCAGGTGTCACAGGTCAGCCAGGACCTCCAGGAAATGACACGGCTGCTCAAGCCCCTCCTCCAGCCCCTTCTCCTCCAAGGCTCTTCCCAGTCCATCCTCTCCTCCCTTATGGCTGCCCTGACTCCGCCCACCAGTGAGACTCTCAGTAGCTCCGCCCCTCCACCTCCCAAAACTCCTTCCAACACCAACTTACTGCTGTTGGAAGATACAGAGATAGAGGGGGAGAGGAGACACCTGGATCGCCACTTTCAGACACCTTCCGGGGGTCTGACAACCATCCCCCTGCCCCAACCTCACTCGGCTTCTATAGGGGCAGAGATGACCCCGACTAGCCCTGTTCAGCTCAGCTTCATCGACGAGGAGAGGCCCACTGTCTGAGAGAAAGGATTCACCAACACAGGACTGGCATGACGAGACTGGCATCATGGCATGGCTGGCATGACACCCCTCATATCACTGCATGAGGCACATGGCTGCCCTGGGTTACTGTTTATTTAATACTAAAATAACATGAAGTAAGTTATTATTACCAAATGTATTTATTCCTAATATGAAATGTTATGAACTGACAAGTTATTGTTATACCATATCTATCACTGGCTATGACCAAATGAAACACATCAAAAATATAAAAGTCTTGTTTTCCAGTTTAGGCTCTAGAGTTGGTTTGACGCAGAGTGACTGCAGAGAGGATCTTGTCCATTGGTTGTCGGCTGTATTAGACATTATCAGACTTACACCAAATACACAATAAAAACCCAAGTCGTCTGCTGCTTGCCAGTCAGGGTTTTATTTTAGCTGGTGGCCGTGGCTCAGTGTCAGGTCCATCTCTTGGGTGCCCACTGGTTGGTGGTAAGAACGGTAGTAGATGACTTGATCGAGCATTGGGCAGGAGGGATCGGATTGGTTGGGCGAGAGGGGGACACCTCTAGACCCTGGTTACTCAGTGAGGCGTCTGAAGGACTGGACGTTGGGACACACCGCGCCCCAGTCTGTGGGCTTGCGGTACTCGCCCTTATCCAGGAGATACTGACGGCCCTTGTAGTCGGGGTGCTCGTAGAAAACCCACCAGCCTCCCAGCACCTTGCAGGAGTGCACCTCGCGCCAGTGGAACTTCTCCAGCACGGAGGGGCAGTCCTCGGTGTTCTCGAACGCCTGGCCTGCCAAGTCTCCCTTCCCGTACAGCTGCAGCTTGTAGGGGACACCGCTAGCCTGGAGGAGGGGGGTAAGGTGGGGGCATCAGAGGGGAGGGCAGGATAGGTCAAACGGAAGGAAGCAGAGACATATAGAAAGACGTCAGACATATTGTGGATCTCATTCTCAGATCTCTACAATTCAAGATGATCAACAGGATTTAATGTACAGAATGTTACACCAGCTGCATGCTGGGTAAGTCTAGTCTACGTTACTGCTACATTAATACTGAATGTTACACCAGCTGCATGCTGGGTAAGTCTAGTCTATGTTACTGCTACATTAATACTGAATGTTACACCAGCTGCATGCTGGGTAAGTCTAGTCTATGTTACTGCTACATTAATACTGAATGTTACACCAGCTGCATGCTGGGTAAGTCTAGTCTATGTTACTGCTACATTAATACTGAATGTTACACCAGCTGCATGCTGGGTAAGTCTAGTCTATGTTACTGCTACATTAATACTGAATGTAAGTCTAGTCTATGTTACTGCTACATTAATATAGAATGTTACACCAGCTGCATGCTGGGTAAGTCTAGTCTATGTTACTGCTACATTAATACTGAATGTTACACCAGCTGCATGCTGGGTAAGTCTAGTCTATGTTACTGCTACATTAATACTGAATGTTACACCAGCTGCATGCTGGGCAAGTCTAGTCTATGTTACTGCTACATTAATACTGAATGTTACACCAGCTGCATGCTGGGTAAGTCTAGTCTATGTTACTGCTACATTAATACTGAATGTTACACCAGCTGCATGCTGGGTAAGTCTAGTCTATGTTACTGCTACATTAATACTGAATGTTACACCAGCTGCATGCTGGGTAAGTCTAATCTAAGTTCCTGCTACATTACATTGATATTTCATAACTCCCTGTAATTATCTCTGATTAAGACAAAAACAACTGTACATACTGTATATTTGTGTATTTCTAGAACAGATACACAGTATTTATGTAACTCTATCAATGTACCTAAAATGACACCATAGAAACAGATAACACAGATGGGACAATATCTACATAACAATATCTATATAACAATGTATAATTAACAATATTTAAATAATAATATCTACAATTCCCCTAGTGTCAAAAAACAGATCTAGAAGTTTGATGAACACTGACTCAGGTGTGAATGGAACTGTATTCGCTGTTTAGTGCACTACTTTAGACCAGGGCCCATAGGACATAGTGCACTACTTTAGACCAGGACCCATAGGACATAGTGCACTACTTTAGACCAGGACCCATAGGACATAGTGCACTACTTTAGACCAGGACCCATAGGACATAGTGCACTACTTTAGACCAGGACCCATAGGACATAGTGCACTACTTTAGACCAGGACCCATAGGACATAGTGCACTACTTTAGACCAGGACCCATAGGACATAGTGCACTACTTTAGACCAGGACCCATAGGACATAGTGCACTACTTTAGACCAGGACCCATAGGACATAGTGCACTACTTTAGACCAGGACCCATAGGACATAGTGCACTACTTTAGACCAGGACCCATAGGACATAGTGCACTACTTTAGACCAGGACCCATAGGACATAGTGCACTACTTTAGACCAGGACCCATAGGACATTTATTTTTTATTTTTTTATTTCACCATTATTTAACCAGGTAGGCAAGTTGAGAACAAGTTCTCATTTACAATTGCGACCTGGCCAAGATAAAGCAAAGCAGTTCGACAGATACAACGACACAGAGTTACACATGGAGTAAAACAAACATACAGTCAATAATACAGTATAAACAAGTCTATATACGATGTGAGCAAATGAGGTGAGATAAGGGAGGTAAAGGCAAAAAAAGGCCATGGTGGCAAAGTAAATACAATATAGCAAGTAAAACACTGGAATGGTAGATTTGCAATGGAAGAATGTGCAAAGTAGAAATAAAAATAATGGGGTGCAAAGGAGCAAAATTAATTCATTAATTAAATACAGTAGGGAAAGAGGTAGTTGTTTGGGCTAAATTATAGGTGGGCTATGTACAGGTGCAGTAATCTGTGAGCTGCTCTGACAGTTGGTGCTTAAAGCTAGTGAGGGAGATAAGTGTTTCCAGTTTCAGAGATTTTTGTAGTTCGTTCCAGTCATTGGCAGCAGAGAACTGGAAGGAGAGGCGGCCAAAGAAAGAATTGGTTTTGGGGGTGACTAGAGAGATATACCTGCTGGAGCAGGTGCTACAGGTGGGAGATGCTATGGTGACCAGCGAGCTGAGATAAGGGGGGACTTTACCTAGCAGGGTCTTGTAGATGACATGGAGCCAGTGGGTTTGGCGACAAGTATGAAGCGAGGGCCAGCCAAAGAGAGTGTACAGGTCGCAGTGGTGGGTAGTATATGGGGCTTTGGTGACAAAACGGATGGCACTGTGATAGACTGCATCCAATTTATTGCGTAGGGTATTGGAGGCTATTTTGTAAATGACATCGCCAAAGTCGAGGATCGGTAGGATGGTCAGTTTTACGAGGGTATGTTTGGCAGCATGAGTGAATTTGTTGCAAAATAGGAAGCAATATAATAACAATATAATACAATACTACAATACAATAAGACAATACAATATAATACAATACTACAATACAATAAGACAATACTACAATACAATAATATTATACTACAATACAATAATACAATACAATAAGACAATACAATAATATAATACTACAATACAATACAATATAATACAAGAATATAATACAATACAATAATACAATACAATAAGACAATATAATACGATAATACAATACAATAATACAAGACAACAATACAATCAATGAATACATCAATGATATAGTACAATAATACAATCAAATAATACAATAATACAACACAATAATACAATACAATAATACAATCAATTAATACATCCATACATCAATGATATAGTACAATAATACAATCAAACAATACAATAATACAGTACAAAAATACAATACAATTAAAAAATATAATGCAATAGGACAACAATACAACACAATACAATAATACAACACATTACAATAATGCAATACAATACTACAATACACTACAAGACAATAATACAAGACAACACATTACAATAAAATACTACAATACAACAATACAAAAATACAATACAATAATACAATAATACAATATAACACAATAATACAATAAAGTAAAATAATACAATAATATAAGTAAGGTGGGATAATCAACGAGCAGTTATGTATTCTGGAAAATAATACAAGGCTGTGGAAGGTCAGTTCCACTCAGCTAGCGCGTCATGGAACACACCGTAATGTCTTCATTCCTTTCCGGAGAATGCATGGAGCCCCGAGTTGATTATCCCTTTCATGCCTTGAATATAATTTATCACATTTTCTGGTAGAGATGTGTTCAGTATCCACTAAAGTAGATAGCAAGTTTACTAGATAGCTACAATAGTTGCCGTGGTAACCAAACAAACAGACTAGTTTAGCTAACCAAACCGTTAGTCGTAGCTTGCCATTATAAAAAACGAATTCAACAATGCCAATAATGCTTTCAATTTGACTTTTGCTTTCAAAAGCACCTCAAACATAGAACATGTAAGAATGAACTATAGCCATTGAATTATACCATGCAAATATACCGTACCTTATAGGGAATAATGCACACTCTAGAATGCCCTTCAAGCCAATCAGAAACAAGTATTCAACAATGCCATGGTATAATTCTTTATATTGGGCAGAGAGTTGAGAAGCACCTTAGTCACATTAGTCTTGCAGTAAACACATTTTTGTGGCTGGTGTGTATATGGGTAGCCTCACTGTTCAATGTTGGAATCCTTGTCCAATTCTCTACTTTAAATAACCACAGCGCAGCACTCAAACTTAACTAAACTGTCTTGCCACAGTCTGTCAGCGACACCTGTCTGTCACCCGGCACCTCCAGAAGCTGCCACAAGGGTGCAGCATCTCCATAGTATAAAGCCTCCTATCATGTGTTTACAAAATGTATCAGTTGAAAATGAAGTTAGGTTATTTTTCCATTCTGGTCTCCATGGTTTCTGTTGGTTGACAGGGTCCACATCAGTCATGGTCTCCATGGCGATGAGGTGGCAAGCCAGCACACTTCGCTAACAAACTTACTTAACCCCTGGGACTGTGGCTGACATTGCTTTCATTGCTTTCTTGTCTTTCTAAGTTCACAGACGGGGGATTGTGAAACAGCCCCAGAGGAGTGCCTTGTTGGGGTTTATTCAGTCAGTTTCATGCTATTGCACTACATTTTCATGCAATTAGTTCAGTTTCAAATGTGAAAATGTCAATATTTACAATTACAGGTAAGGAGAGAAAGATTGTTTGCCTTGAGTTCTGGTGGAGGCCGTCTTTGAGGTGGCCCCACATCACCACACACACACACACACACACACAAACACACACACGCAAACTTGTGCGCACACATTCACATAGACATGCATGCGTGTGCACACATACACACACTCTCCTGGATCAGGGTTAATAACTAGCTGTCAGAGGCACTTAGTGTGAAGCTGGGCAGGCAGAGAGGGCTAACATATACACACACACACACAGGCTCTCTGGCTGTTAAGGAGCCCTGGCTCTGCACAGAGAGAAGGAGGATGGGATGAATGGAAGAGAGAAAGGCAGGCAGGACAGAGGGGAGATGTTCCAACAGGAAGAGAGGTTAAGTGTGACGTTGTCCCTTACAGGTGTCTGCTGAGCCATAATGAGACTGGGCAACTTCCTTCATCCACAAGTTCACACACACGGTCTGGAAAGAGGGCGCTCCTCCACAACCAACTCTCTCAGAAATCTGGACTCAACTACCTCCATAACATGCTGCCATAGCTGGGGGGGTAATACAGGACTCGTAAATGCCCAGTGCACTACTTTTGTGAAAAAAATGTCAACTAACTGTATTGGAGTGTTAACCAGCATTTATAACTTGAGTCTGATAATTATCTGTACAAAACCGTTAATCTGATAATACTTGTGGAACACAAAAATACTTGCTTGACGTACAATATGTTTTCCAGTTTCTTGAAATACAACTTATTTCTGTGTCAACTGAAATGGTCTATTCATTCCTTTCACATTTTAGTAAACTCTCTTATCCAGAGCAGCTTTACAGTAGGGAGTGCATACATGTTCATACTGGTCCCCCATGGGTATTGAACCCACAACCCTTGCATTGCAAGCCCCATCCTGTACCAACGGAGGCACATCATCACACACTGTCATCACAAACCAATTGAAGTCTCAATGCACTCAACTACTGTATTGTGCATTGTTGTTCGTTATGGTGGTAGAAAGTCTGCAGGTACTAACCTAGATGACCAGCGTATGTACAGTACAGTCATGTACATTTACATTACATTAAGTGGTTTGTAAGGATGGTCAATTAAAACTGCACAAAAAGGGATTGTTTTCCATGTTATTTGATCAAGAAAAATATTTAATTTGATGTGGATATTTTGTGTCTTTGTCCATAACTTTGCACCTTTTGATGTAAATGTTTGAGGACAGGGTTTTGTTCTATCTGGATTCCATTAGAATGACATCACAGAGAAAGGGACAGGGTTTTGTTCTATCTGGATTCCATTAGAATGACATCACAGAGAAAGGGACAGGGTTTTGTTCTATCTGGATTCTATCTGGACATTCTGGATTCCATTAGAATGACATCACAGAGAAAGGGAATGTTCTATCATTCAGAATGACATCACAGAGAAAGGGACAGGGTTTTGTTCTATCTGGATTCCATTAGAATGACATCACAGAGAAAGGGACAGGGTTTTGTTCTATCTGGATTCCATTAGAATGACATCACAGAGAAAGGGACAGGGTTATGTTCTATCTGGATTCCATTAGAATGACATCACAGAGAAAGGGACAGGGTTTTGTTCTATCTGGATTCCATTAGAATGACATCACAGAGAAAGGACAGGGGTTATCTGTTCTGACATCTGGATTCCATTAGAATGACATCACAGAGAAAGGGACAGGGTTTTGTTCTATCTGATTCCATTAGATTCCATTAGAATGACATCACAGAGAAAGGGACAGGGTTTTGTTCTATCTGGATTCCATTAGAATAGAATGACATCACAGAGAAAGGGACAGGGTTTTGTTCTATCTGATTCCATTAGATTCCATTAGAATGACATCACAGATTCCATTAGAAGAAAGAAAGGGACAGGGTTTTGTTCTATCTGGATTCCATTAGAATGACATCACAGAGAAAGGGACAGGGTTTTGTTCTATCTGGATTCCATTAGAATGACATCACAGAGAAAGGGACAGGGTTTTGTTCTATCTGGATTCCATTAGAATGACATCACAGAGAAAGGGACAGGGTTTTGTTCTATCTGGATTCCATTAGAATGACATCACAGAGAAAGGGACAGGGTTTTGTTCTATCTGGATTCCATTAGAATGACATCACAGAGAAAGGGACAGGGTTTTGTTCTATCTGGATTCCATTAGAATGACATCACAGAGAAAGGGACAGGGTTTTGTTCCATCTGGATTCCATTAGAATGACATCACAGAGAAAGGGACAGGGTTTTGTTCTATCTGGATTCCATTAGAATGACATCACAAAGAAAGGAACAGGGCAACAACTCTTACAGTTCCAACTCTTGAATCCTGCAAGATACTGTTCTTAATTATACAACTACCTTTCTTGCCAATGTGGAGATGCTGTAAAAAACATTTGCCCACGCTACAGACGTCTATATCGGTCCGCTAATACCTGTAAGGGCCCAGTACACTACATTGGTGGAAAAATATTTTTTCAAATATATTATACACAACCATTCAAAAGTTTGGGGTCACTTAGAAATGTCCTTGTTTTTGAAAGAAAAGCACATTTTTTGTCCATTAAATAACATCAAATTGATCATTATTACAGTGTAGACATTGTTAATGTTGTAAATGACTATTGTAGCTGGAAACGGCAGATTTTTAATGGAATATCTACATAGGCGTACAGAGGCCCATTATCAGCAACCATCACTCCTGTGTTCCAATGGCACGTTGTGTTAGCTAAACCAAGTTTAGCATTTTAAAAGGTAATTGATCATTAGAAAACCTTTTGCAATTATGTTAGCACAGCTGAAAACTGTTGTTCTGATTAAAGAAGCAATAAAACTGGCCTTCTTTAGACTAGTTTAGTATCTGGAGCATCAGCATTTGTGGGTTTGATTAAAGGCTCAAAATGGCCAGAAACAAATAACTTTTTTCTGAAATGAAGGCTATTCCATGCGAGAAATTGCCAAGAAAATGAAAATCTCATACAACGCTGTGTACTACTCCCTTCACAGAACAGCGCAAACTGGCCCTAACCAGAATAGAAAGAGGAGTGGGAGGCCCCGGTACACAACTGAGCAAGAGGACAAGTACATTAGAGTGTCTAGTTTCAGAAACAGATGCCTCCCAAGTCCTCAACTGGCAGCTTCATTAAATAGTACCTGCAAAACACCAGACTCAACGTCAACAGTGAAGAGGCGACTCCGGGATGCTGGCCTTCTAGGCAGAGTTGCAAAGAAAAAAACATATCTCAGTCTGGCCAATAAAAATAAAAGATTAAGATGGGCAAAAGAACACAGACACTGGATAGAGGAACTCTGCCTAGAAGGCCAGCATCCCAGATATTCCATTAAAATTCATACATTTCCAGCTACAATAGTCATTAGCAATGTCTACTCTGTATTTCTGATCAATTTGATGTTATTATAATGGACAATATTTTTTATTTTCTTTCAAAAACGAGTCCTAACTTTTGAACGGTATTGTATGTATATATATACAGTACTAGTCAAAAGTTTGGACACACCTACTCATTCAAGGGTTTTTCTTTATTTGTACTATTTTCTACATTGTAGAATAATAGTGGAGACACCAAAACTATGAAATAACACATATGGAACCATGTAGTAACCAAAAAAGTGTTAAACATTCTTCAAAGTAACCACCCTTTTCCTTAATGACAGCTTTGCACACTCTCTGCATTCTCTCAACCAGCTTCACCTGGAATGCTTTTCCAACAGTCTTGAAGGAATTCCCACATATGCTGAGCACTTGTTGGCTGCTTTTCCTTAACTCTGTGATCCAACTCATCCCAAACCATCTCAATTGGGTTGAGGTCGGGTGATTGTGGAGGCCAGGTCATCTGATGCAGCACTCCATCACTCTCCTTCTGGTCAAATAGCCCTTACACAGCCTGGAGGTGTGTTGGGTCATTGTCCTGTTGAAAAACAAATGATAGTCCCACTAAACGCAAACCAGATGAAATTGCATATCACTGCAGAATGCTGTTATAGCCATGCTGGTTAAGTGTGCCTTGAATTCTAAATAAATCACAACAGTGTCACCAGCAAAGCACCCCCACACCATCACACCTCCTCCTCCATGCTTCACAGTGGGAACCACACATGTAGAGATCATCCGTTCACCTACTCTGCATCTCACAAAGACATGGCGGTTGGAACCAAAAATCTCAAATTTGGACTCATCAGACCAAAGGACAGATTTCCATCGGTCTAATGTCCATTGCTCGTGTTTCTTGGGCCAAGAAAGTCTCTTCTTCTTCTTAGGGTCCTTTAGCAGTGGTTTCTTTGCAGCAATTCGACCATGAAGGCATGAATCACAAAGTCTCCTCTGAACAGTTGATGTTGAGATGTGTTTGTTACTTGAACTCTGTGAAGCATTTATTTGGGCTGCAATTACTCAGGCTGATAACTCTAATGAACTTATGCTCTGCACCAGAGGTAACTCTGGGTCTTCCTTTCCTGTGGCAGTTCTCATGAGAGCCAGTTTCATCATTGCGCTTGATGTTTTTTGCAACTGCACTTGAAAACATTTTTTCAAAGTTCTTGAAATGTTCCAGATTGACTGACATTCGTGTCTTAAAGTAATGATGGCCTGTCGTTACTCTTTGCTTATTTGAGCTGTTCTTTCCATAAAATGGACTTGGCTTTTTACCAAATAGGGCTATCTTCTGGATACCACCTCTAACTTGTCACAACACAACTGATTGGCTCAAATGCATTAAGAAGGAAATAAATTCCACAAATGAACTTTTAATGAGGCACACTTGTTAATTGAAATGCATGCCAAGAGCGTGCAAAGCTGTCATCAAGGCAAAGGGTGGCTACTTTGAAGAATCTAAAACATAAAATGTATTTGGATTTGTTTTACAATTTTTTGGTTACTACATGATTCCATATGTGTTATTTCATAGTTTTGATGTCTTCACTATTATTCTACAAATAAGAAAATAGTAAAAAATAAAGAAAAACCCTTGAATGGATAGGTGGGTCCAAACTTTTGACTGGTACTGTATATTTTTGTAAATATTTGTTGGGTTATTCAAACATTTCAGGGGGTGCTACAGCACCCTCAGCACCTCTACTTCCCACGGCTATGCATGCTGCCATTGGGCTCAATATGGTGGGGCTCAATATGGTGGGGCTCCATATGGTGGGGCTCCACATGGTGGGGCTCCACATGCTGAGGCTCCATATGCTGGGGCTCCATATGCTGGGGCTCCATATGGTGGGGCTCCATATGCTGGGGCTCCATATGCTGGGGCTCCACATGGTGGGGCTCCATATGCTGGGGTTCCATATGCTGGGGCTCCATATGATGGCGCTCCATATGCTAGGGCTACATATGCTGGGGCTCCATATGCAGGGGCTACATATGCTGGGGCTCCATATGCAGGGGCTCCATATGCTGGGGCTACATATGCTGGGGCTCCATATGCTGGGGCTCTATATCCTGAGGCTCCATATGCTGGGGCTCCATATGGTGGGGCTCCGTATGCTGGGTCTCCGTATGCTGGGGCTCCATATGGTGGGGCTCCATATGCTGTTGCACCTTCTAGTTGTCTGCAGTGCAGAGCAGAAATCCTGGTAGTGAGTCTCCAAACAAAAGTGAGGTTTGGGATCAAAGTCCAGCTCATCCCTGGAGCACAGATAAGATGAATGTGACTGTAGCCCAGCTATGTTTACCATGCCGTAACTAACATGATTATGGCTCTGGATCAAACACTACACTTCACAGTCTGATGGTTTTCATATTGGTCTAGCCTCTTATTCACAGACATCGAACGGAACCATCCCATTCAAATAATTTCTGTCTAAGTATTTTAAATTTCTGACAGACAGACAGACAGGTAGCAGACAGACATACAGTCAGGTGACAGACAGACAGGCAGGCAGACAGACAGAGACAGGATGGTAGATACATTAGATTGCAGACAGACAGACAGACAGACAGACAGACAGACAGACAGACAGACAGACAGACAGACAGACAGACAGACAAGACAAGACAGACAGAGACAGGATGGTAGATACAGTATATTGCAGGCAGACTTGAACCTTTTGTACATCGTTACAACACTGCATATATACATAATATGACATTTGTAATGTCTTTATTCTTTTGGAACTTCTGTGAGTGTAATGTTTACTGTTAATTTTTATAGTTTATTTCACTTTTGTATATTATCTACCTCACTTGCCTTGGCAATGTTAACACATGTTTCCCATGCCAATAAAGCCCCTTGAATTGAATTGAATTGAGAGAGACAGAGTGAGAAAGAGAGAGAGAGAGACAGAGACAGAGACTGAGATGAGTGAGACAGACAGACAGACAGACAGACAGACAGACAGACAGACAGACAGACAGACAGACAGACAGACAGACAGACAGACAGACAGACAGACAGACAGACAGACAGACAGACAGACAGACAGACAGACAGGATGGTAGATACAGTATATTACAGACAGACAGACAGACAGACAGACAGACAGACAGACAGACAGACAGACAGACAGACAGACAGACAGACAGACAGACAGACAGACAGACAGACAGACAGACAGACAGACAGGATGGTAGATACAGTATATTGTAGACAGACAGACAGACAGACAGACAGACAGACAGACAGACAGACAGACAGACAGACAGACAGACAGACAGACAGACAGAC
>NW_024609325.1:17500-32500 GCF_018296145.1 Oncorhynchus tshawytscha
CGTACGGTAGACCTATAACTACTGACTGTATGGTAGACCTATAACTACTGACCGTATGGTAGACCGTACGGTAGACCTATAACTACTGACTGTATGGTAGACCTACCGTACGGTCAGTAGAACGTCTTGACTGTAATTCATTGCTGCATGTTTGGTATTTTGATTGATATGCTGGCTTGGATGTTTTATTGATATGCAATTTTGTTGACTACAAAACGTGTTATGCCCCTGACAAAAAGTGGAATATTTCATAACAACGTGAACAACGTTATAATGAAATATTATTCAAACTTACAAGTCAAAGGAAAATAATATATGTCATGCACTCACAGAAACTATAGGCCAGTAGGCCTAGTTACAGAATATCTGTGGCCGCGACCAATTTACTACAGTCATTTAATATGCCACCAACACAGAGGGAATGTTCGTTTGTACAGACGTTATGTACGCCGATGCCTAACACCTTATATATATACTATCTAGGTATCAGTTGTAAGCCTATAAACGTGTTGGCAATCAGAACGCTGCTTTAATAGATGGCGTTGGCGCATGGCGTTTATGTAGGACCTGGGTCAGTCATGTGAAAATGTTACACTATTTTATCAGGCTATACAGGATAGAATATGCCTATACCCTGTACAGGTGAATTAAGTATATTACAGTTTGTGTCTCTCTCTGTGTGTGTGTGTGTGTGTGTGTGTGTGTGTGTGTGTGTGTGTGTGTGTGTGTGTGTGTGTGTGTGTGTGTGTGTGTGTGTGTGTGTGTGTGTGTGTGTGTGTGTGTGTGTGTGTGTGTGTGTGTGTGTGTGTGTGTCTCTGTGTATCCATGAGATACATTCTCTCCATTACACTAATTTACTAATTACTCGCGCATCTTTTTTCCTCAACAAGATTAGAAAACCATTTTATCTGACTCGGGTTAGTTAGTAGGAAGTAAGTGAAACCAACATTACATTTACGACACTCATTTGATTGCTATAGTCTTGATATAGGATTTGATTTGAATTATTTTAGTCATTTCATCTTAAATACTGCATGAGTTTTAAGCATATATATTGCACGTCGAGGAGGACATTATAACGCGGTTACGCACAAGTCAAACGATATCAATCTTTGTTCTGTTTAAACACCAGAACATTCAGGTTAAGCGTTTGACTGTAGTCTACATGATGTGTCAGAATGATCTCTTGAAAGTTCACAATTGAGAGGAGACAGATTGCACCCCGATATTGTGCTCAATCGGCCAATGTGAATTGTTGCCATTCCAGATATGTTTGGATCACCTGCTCAAAAGGGAGGAGCTGAATTTTGATTAGCATGAAAGCCGTCCATGTGCAACGTTACAAAGGCCAATGACTGATGTTGAATGGATATACAGTATAATAGCTTCTGATCCTTCCTCCGTTATATCGTAATAACATCTGATACCTCCTCTCTCGCACCCTGTCAAACGAAGTCTCCGTTACCTCCCTCTCTCGTATCATCTATAGCATAACCAAAGGTCCGATATGTGGTTACCTTGCTGCTTCCACTATTCGTTGAGTCCATCTATGGCTCCGGTAGTAAAGGCAAAGTAAAAACATTCTAACTTCATATCCTCTGCAAAGCAAGGAATAAATGAACAAACGTGGAATCTTAAATTGTGCTGCCTGTCGTCCATCCCCTCGAGCGCTTTATAGGCGGTTCAATCTAGGAGCTCCGACAGTGAGGTCTCTCTCTCTCTCCACCCCCTTCACACACAAACAAACACCCAAGCAAGCACACAGAGCGTATTTCCTGTATCTGCCGTATCTATCGTCCTCTCGCTTGCGCTCTGTCAAGCTGCTTTGCTGTCACACTCAAGTAGAGCGCGGAGAAGAACCATCGAGCTCCGAGTGACGGATATCCGACTTCTGCTCCCCGAAACATCCCCCAGTCCAGCCCTGGATTCAATACTTATCATCAATGGACAGAGCTTTCTACCCAACCAGGCGAGGTACAGACACCACGTAAACAGTGAGTACAACCTGTTCACATACACTTTTTATTACGAGCCTCATCTTTTCAGCCAGCTTGAGCCTACTTTACCAACATTACAAATACTAATAAAAGTATTAGGTGTCTGTTTATAACGGTGATAATAACAACAATGGTCCAAGGCCAAATTCTAATAGTAATAGTAATATTTTAAAGGATAAAAATACTTTTAATTCATGATCGTTAATATTAGGCCCAATGCAATGTACATTTAATGAATGTATCATCAATGTTCTGGTCGTGCGTCTAGCCCGAATAATTGGCTGTTAAAAATAATAGCCTAAATGGGTGAAGAATAAAAATTATGAGCAAGGTGTCAATGTTTTGGCGATAATTTAGCGTAAATAATGCTCTCTCATTAGGTTACCATATAATAACTATTATTAGCTATGATAATAATATTTGGTTTGGATTATATTATCTCATATTTAGATTTTTCATTGTAGCCTAACACTTTTAGATTTCAGATAAAAAATAAATGTCGATTATACATTCCACATGAACAATAAAGTGTATCAACAGTTTTACTACTGACAATTATTACAATTATTATCATTATTATACTTTTATAATTCTACTTGAGGAGTGTGCACGTTCTGATTAAATCATTACGCAAAACAAAGACGAGCTCACTGTGTTGAACGCACAATACACTCTGCACGGGTTAGTATCAGGTAGAGCCTATATCAATTTGCAATTTTCCATGCGAATTCATTTAGGACAATTTATCACATTGCGTACCTAGCTATCCAACATGCATTATCTTAGTGAAATTAGTTTCGTTTTGGAGTTTGAAAATGTAGTGCTACTGACTTATTACTCTTTTTTTAGAGTTGTATTTCAACTTTTAATTTATACAAGTAAAAGGCGTAGTGTCCCGAGTCAAAACCATTGGCTATAGGTCTAGCCTATAGACCTACTTTTTGATTGAGACGTTGACGTATCAATACTTTTCCATGTGTATATTCTCAACTGCATTTAAATGTTTTATCGGAAACAAGTCACGGGTCAAATTCAGGAATTTTAGCGCGTTTGAATGTTCATATGTTGAAGACAAACGAATGAGCAACCGGACTGAGCAAGCTGTCTTGCACCATAAGGTGAATAAATAATCACCCTACCCTGCATAAATGTCTACAACCTTTCATGTAAAAAAATGTCAGCTAAAATGTAACATTTATAAGCTGGCCTAATGAGTGGACAGGGCACATTTTTTGCTCAAACGTTTTTACAGCGAGAGAAAGAGCAGCGTTGCTCTCAGCAAGACGAAGCCTATTGTCCCCAAAAATGTCAACAGCAGTAATTTAGTGGTTCCATCAAAATGCCGGTTTCATTTGGATAAACTTGGTTTCACTGCAGTATGCCAAGCGGAGAGAAAAAAGTTGTTCCGACAGCTTTCTGTCCATTTCTCTCTCCCAAAATAAAAAACTTCAGGGTTTGACTGTTTTCAAAAATGACTGAATGAAATGCCCCCTTACCGTTTTCCTATTTTAACGTTATTTGATTCTATGTAATACAGTACATGCAAAAACTAGGCCTCTTACCATGGGTGTGTCTCCCTCATTAAGCATACAGTTAAATGGTTCATTCAAATAAAATCCTATTTTTATTCATCACATGCTTCACAAACAATAGGTGTAAACTAACAGTGAAATGCTTACTTAAGGCCCTTCCCAACAATGCAGAGAACAAAAAAATACACAAATAATAGAAAAGTAAAAGATGTAATAAGACTGTAAGTAATAATAAATTCACATTGAGAAATGATAACTTCAGTGCATTTGGAAAGTATTCAGACCCCTTGATTTTTCCACATTTTGTTACATTACAGCCTTATTCTAAAATTGATTAAATTGTTTTCCCCCCTCATCAATCTACACACAATACCACACGATGACAACACAAAAACAGGGTTTTGTACATTTTTGCAAATGTACAAAAAAAACCTACGGAAATATGACATTTATATAAATACTCAGACCCTTTACTCAGTACTTTGTTGAAGCACCTTTGGCAGCGATTACAGCCTTGAGTTGTTTTGGATATGATGCTACAAGCTTGGCACAGCTATTTTCAGGTCTCTCCAGAGATGTTCGATCGGGTTCAAGTCCAGGCTCTGGATGGGCCACTCAAGAACATCAGGGACTCCTGCGTTGTCACTCCCGCGTTGTCTTGGCTGTGTGCTTTGAGTTTTTGTGCTTAGAGGTCCTGAGCACTCTGGAGCAGGTTTTCATCAAGGATCTCTTTGTACTTTGCTCCGTTCATCTTTGCCTCGATCCTGACAAGTCTCCCAGTCCCTGCCGCTGAAAGACATCCCCACAGCATGATGCTGCCAGCACCATTACATTTTTTTTTTTTTTACCTTTATTTAACTAGGCAAGTCAGTTAAGAACAAATTCTTATTTTCAATGACAGCCTAGGAACAGTGGGTTAACTACCTTTCGGTTATCTTGTCCAACACTCTAACCACTAGGCTACCCTGCCACCCCACCATGCTTCACTGTAGGGATTGTACCATGTTTCCTCTAGAATTGACACTTGGCATCCAGGCCAAACAGTTTAATCTTGGTTTCATCAGACCATGGTCTGAGAGACCTGTAGGTACCTTTTGGCAAACTCCAAGCGGGCTGTCAGGCTGTCATGTGCCTTTTACTGAGGAGTGGCTTCCGTCTGGCCACTCTAACATAAATGCCTGATTGGTGGAGTGCTGCAGAGATGGTTGTCCTTCTGGAAGGTTCTCCCATCTCCAGAGAGGAACTCTGGAGCTCTGTCAGAGTGACCATCGGGTCCTTGGTCACCTGCCTGACCAAGGCCCTTCTCCCCCGATTTCTCAGTTTGGCGGGGCTGCCGGCTCTAGGAAGAGTCTTGGTGGTTCCAAACTTCTTCCATTTAAGAATGATGGAGGCCACAGTGTTCTTGGGGGATCTTCAATGCTGCAGACATCTTTTGGTACCCTTCACCAGATGTGTGTCTTTACACAATCCTGTCTCAGAGCTCTACAGCCAATTCCTTCCACCTTATGGCGTGGTTTTTGCTCTGACATGCACTGTCAACTGTGGAGCCTTATATAGACAGGTGTGTGCCTTTCCAAATCATATTCAATTGAATGTTCCACAGGTGGACTTCAATCAAGTTGTAGAAACATCTCAAGGATGATCAATGGAAACAGGATGCACCTGAGCTCAATTTCGAGTGTCATGGCAAAGGGTCTGAATACTTCTGTAAATAAGGTATTTCTGGTTTTAATAAATTAGTAAAAATGAGCAAAAACCTGTTTTTACTTTGTCATTATGGGTATTGCGTGTAGACTGATGAGAAAAATGTTTTATTTGATCAATTTTAGAATAAGGCTGTTACGTAACAAAATGTGGAAAAGGAAATGGGTCGGAATACTTTCTGAATGCACAGTATACACAAGAGGTTGTTGTTCTGACACCACACTGCCAGGTCTCTGACCTCCTCCCTATAGTCTTATCATCGTTGG
Organism: Oncorhynchus tshawytscha; assembly: GCF_018296145.1. Lineage (NCBI taxonomy): Eukaryota > Metazoa > Chordata > Actinopteri > Salmoniformes > Salmonidae > Oncorhynchus > Oncorhynchus tshawytscha. The sequence goes on from NW_024609325.1 coordinate 23,000, forward strand.
TAATCAGGCCTACCACCGTCATGTTGTCGGCAAACTTAATGATGGTGTTGGAGTCATGCGCGGCCACGTAGTCATGGGTGAACAGAGTAAATGAGGGGACTAAGCACCCACCCCTGAGGGCCCCTGTGTTGAGGGTCAGTGTGGCGGATGTGCTGTTGCCTACCCTCACCGACTCTGGGCAGCCCGTCAGGCAGTCCAGTTTCAGAAGGAGGTGTTCTGTGCCAGGGCCCTTAGCTTTGTGATGAGCTTGGAGGGCACTATGGTGTTGAACGCTGAGCTGTAGTCAACAACAGCATTCTTACATGGGTGTTCCTCTTGTCCAGGTGGGAAAGGGTAGTGTAAGAATGCAATAGAGATTGCATCATCTGGGGCCTCCCAAGTGGGGCTGCGGTCTAAGGCACTGCTAGAGGTGTCACCACAGACCTGGGTTCGATCCCAGGCCTTGATCGGGAGTCCCATAGTGCGGCTTACAATTGGCCAGGGGGGCTTTACTTAACTAATTTCGCTCTAGCAACTTTTTGTGGCAGGCCGGGCACCTGCAGGCTGACCTTGGTCGTCGGTTGAATGGTGTTTCCTCCGACACATTGGTGCGGCTGGTTTTAGCGTTAAGCGGGCGGGTGTTAAGAAGCGCGGTTTGGTGGGACATGTTTCGGAGGACACTCGACCTTCGCCTCTGGAGCCCGTTGGGGAGTTGCAAAGATGAGACAATATCAAAATTGGGGTGAAAAAAAGGCACAAAAAAATGACATTGCGTCATCTGTGTATCTGTTGGGGCAGTATATGAATTGGAATGGGTCCAGGGTGAGTGTGATTATGGTGTTGATGTGAGCCATGACCAACCTTTCAAAGCATTTCATGAATACAGATGTGAGTGCTTTGGGGCGATAGTTATTTAGACAGGTTACCTTGGCATTCTTAGGCACAGGGACTATGGTGGGCTGCTTGAAACATGTAGGTATTACAGACTGGGTCAGGGGGAGGTTCAAAATGTCTGTGACGACACTTGCCAGCTGGTCAGTGCACGCTTTGAGTACACGTCTTGGTAATCTGTCTGGCCCTGCGGCCTTGTGAATGTTAACCTGTTTAAAGGTCTTGCTCACATCGGTTACGGAGAGCATTATCACACAGTCGTACTGAACAGCTGGTGCTCTAATGCATGGTTCAGTGTTGCTTGCCTCGAAGCGAACATAGAAGGCATATAGCTCGTCTGGTATGCTCGTGTCACTGGGCAGCTCACAGCTGGGTTTCCCTTTGTAATCTGGGATAGTTTTCTAGCCCTGCCATATACAATGAGTGCCAGAGCTGGCATAGTACTGTACAATTCGATCTTAGTCCTGTATTGACACTCTGCCAGTGTGATGGTTCGTCGGAGGTCGTAGCGGGATTTCTTATAATCGTCCGGATTAATGTCCCACTCCTTGAAAGCAGCGCTCTAGCCTTTAGCTCAGTGCGGATGTTGGCTGTAATCCATGCCTTCTGGTTGGGATAAACGTATTAATGAAGCCGATGACTGGTGTGGTAAAATCCTGAATGTTATCGGATGAATCCCAGAACATATTCCAGTCTGTACCAGTGAAACAGTCCTGTGGTTTAGCATCCGCTTTATCGGGCCACTTCACACTGGTACTTCCTGTTTGAGTTTTTACTTGTAAGCATGAAACAGTAGGATAGAGGTATGGTCAGATTTGCCAAATGGAGAAAGAGGGAGAGCCTTGTATGCATTTCTGTGTTTTGAGTAAAGGTGATCTAGAATTTTGTCAACCCTAGTTGTACAGGTGACATGCTGGTAAAAATGTGGTAAAACAGATTTCAGTTTCCCTGCATTAAAATGACCGGCCACTAGGAGCACCGCTTCTGAATGTGCATTTTCTTGTTTGCTTATGGCGCTATACAGCTCGTTGAGTGTGGTCTTAGTGCCAGCATCCGTTTGGGGTGGTAAATAGACAGCTATGAAAAAATATAGATGAAAACTCTCTTGGGAAATAGTGTGGTTTACAGCTTATTCTGAGGTATTTTAACTCAGGCGAGAAAAAACTCAAGTCTTCCTTAACATTAGAGATCACACACCATCTGTTGTTAATAACACAGGGACACAGGTAGAAGCTTGTAGTTTTCAGAATGAATGGACATAAGCGGGCAGTAGGCCTAGTTAATAAAAACATGGTGTGGTAGGTTTGATTAAATTCCATCAATTGGCTCCATGTTTGAGTTAAAGTTTGAGTTGAAACAAGTTATGAAACTAGCATTGAAAGGTATTTTGAAGAGAAAATCATTGAATGGTACTTTAATAAAATATGGCAAATGCAGTACTGGGTGTTCACAGTGAATGGTATGACTGTGTGTTACTATGTTGACCCTGTGTTGTTTAGTACATTTGGCATCCATGTGAGTGTAAGTGTAGTATACTGTAGTGATTGTAGTATGCTCTAGTGAGTGTAGTATACTGTAGTGAGTGTAGTATACTCTAGTGAGTGTAGTATACTGTAGTGAGTGTAGTATACTGTAGTGAGTGTAGTATACTGTAATGAGTGTAGTATACTGTAATGAGTGTAGTATACTGTAGTGAGTGTAGTATACTCTAGTGAGTGTAGTATACTGTAGTGAGTGTAGTATACTGTAATGAGTGTAGTATACTGTAGTGAGTGTAGTATACTGTAGTGATTGTAGTATGCTCTAGTGAGTGTAGTATACTGTAGTGAGTGTAGTATACTCTAGTGAGTGTAGTATACTGTAGTGAGTGTAGTATACTGTAGTGAGTGTAGTATACTGTAATGAGTGTAGTATACTGTAATGAGTGTAGTATACTGTAGTGAGTGTAGTATACTCTAGTGAGTGTAGTATACTGTAGTGAGTGTAGTATACTGTAATGAGTGTAGTATACTGTAGTGAGTGTAGTATACTGTAATGAGTGTAGTTGCTCCAGTGTGTGTAGTATACTGTAGTGAGTGTAGTATACTGTAGTGAGTGTAGTATACTGTAGTGAGTGTAGTATACTGTAATGAGTGTAGTATACTGTAATGAGTGTAGTATACTGTAGTGAGTGTAGTATACTCTAGTGAGTGTAGTATACTGTAGTGAGTGTAGTATACTGTAATGAGTGTAGTATACTGTAGTGAGTGTAGTATACTGTAATGAGTGTAGTTGCTCCAGTGTGTGTAGTATACTGTAGTGAGTGTAGTTGCTCCAGTGTGTGTAGTATACTGCAGTGAGTGTAGTTGCTCCAGTGTGTGTAGTATACTGCAGTGAGTGTAGTTGTTCCAGTGTGTGGTCTCTATGTGTCTGTACAGTCTCCCAGTGTTGTATGCTTGAAGTGGTTTCTGTGTGTCTGTATGTGTATGTTTATATTGAGAATGCATGGCCTTCATGAGGCCAGGGTCAGAGTAGAAGTCTGGTTCAAACCGGAACCTTTTTGTGACGGGAGCAGTTCATTTTTTAAACATTTTTAATACGATATTGTCGAGGTTGCATCAGATTAGAGGCATGGCTTATTTGAGGCGTGGCTTCCACATTTTTTGGTCACTTGTTAGCATAAATGTAATTCCTGTTCATCATGTTCATTTTGTACACAGCAAATTATAAAGTTCCTTGAATATTTATGCATGTTACATATTCTAATATAATAATAATATTAACATTGCTGATTACATACAGTAATAAAGTGGCAACTATTCCAATTTAGGAACTTGCATAGGCTCTTGAGGAAGTCATACACCTCGTTTAGCCTCATTGAAGCTACAAAACGGTTAGTGTTCAACCTTAACATGTGACGGCAATACAACAGAACAGATGAACAACAATGACATTTACTCTAACGGGGACCATAAAAGATCTATCTTAAAGCCACGCCCCTACTAAGCCACACCTCCACTACATGGTGTCATTTAAAGGGTCCTCCAAGAACCCCTCAACTAACTAACTGAAGGTGCAAATATGAAGCATTGACTAGAAATGGTTCCTTGGAGGATCTCCAACGTTCCTCAAGTCACTGATTCTAAGAGTGTACAGCATAATCTTTATCATTGTTATTATCATTATCATTGTTATTATTATTGTTATTATCATTATTGTTATTCTTATTATTGTTATTAGTTATTTATTTTATTTATTTTATTTAACCTTTATTTAACCAGGAAGGGCTCATTGAGATTTAAAATCTCTTTTTCAAAAGCGTGCTGGCCAAGATAGGTAGCACTAAGTCATTACAAAAATTACAGACAAACAACATGAAAAACTACAAGTAATCTAGTAAAACCATAGAATTCACAAGAGTATAACAGCATCAAAAACAGCTAATTAAAAACATTGACAGGTCAGAGAATCAGTCTCAAGATCATTCATCAGTGATTTAAAAACACCAATCGGGACAAGTTCTTCCAGTTTAAAACTATTTTGTAAGGTGTTCCAAGACGATGGCGCAGAGGACATGAAAGCCCTTTTACCAAATTAAGTTCAGACATTTGGAACAGTTAGCAGGATAAAGTCCAGCAAACGAAGAGAGTTCCCACCACATTTCTGAGCAATAAAAATGCCCAAATAAAAAGGTAGTAAACCCAAAATGGCTTTGTAAATAAAAGTATACCAGTGCCTGAGCCTACGAGTGACTAGAGAAGGCCAGCCAACCCTGGTATACAAAGTGCAGTGGTGCATAAGGGTTTGGCAGTTTAAAATAAATCTCAAAGTGCCATGGTAAAGAGTGTCAATTGGTCTCAATTGTTATTGTTTTTATCATTATTATTATTATTATTGTTATTATTGTTATTATTATTATTATTGTCATTATTGTTATTGTTATTATTATTATCATTATTATCTTTAATATTAACAAGAAGAGGAAGGAACAACACCTAATAGACACTTGAAAATAAGAAATAGAAACAAATATCATGTTACATCTTTTAAAACCCCTTTTCTATATGGTCCTTTTCATCACCAGACCATAAACATCACGTAGTGGTGCATTGTTCACTTCTTATCAGTTACATCAGTCATATATTTCAACAGTCTCAATGACCGAGTAGCTGTAAACAGTCTAAGAGAGCATGTTGCCGGAGTTGATATACGAAGAGATGGACTGTCAACTCCGTCAAGCCTAATGCGTTGTGAACGTTCCATCCTCCTCCGAGCTCCTGGAATATTCAGACATAATTCTCTCAATGAGGGGTTTGTATACAGCAACTCTTTTGTACAGGAATTTTTTGTTTGGTTACTCAGCCCCTGGATGCATTCCAAATGGCACCCTATACCCTATAGTGTACTAGGTTTGACCAGAGCCTACATAGGGAATAGAGTGCCATTTGTGACAGCCCTTGTTCTGGTCTAGTCGTGTGGATTAAAGCTGGAGGGCACTGCTGTGTGATGTCGTCAGATGTTATCAGGAGGAGATCTCATGTACTGAGAGACATCCATCCATTCAATCAAACTCACAGGACTGGTGTGATGAGAAGCGAAGTGAAGAGCTGTGAACACTAAAGTGTGTGTGTGTGTGTCAGAGAGAGAGAGACCTATGTTGGCAGGGGTAGTGGACACCCAACACATATCGTTCCCTTTCATACGTGTCTGGTAATCATTTCTCCCTGTTAATGACTCTGGGTGCAGAGATGACGGGGGGCGGGACGGAGGGGAGGTGTTAAATCCTGTGCCTGTCTTTCCCAAATCCCATGTAGACGTGTTTATCAGAAGCAGATCTGCAATGCTCGGGGGGGATAGAGTGTTTAGTCAATATCTGTTAAGATTTATAAGCTTTTAATTACACAATGCTCTCCAATCAAGCCTAGCTCTCCCATAATATCTGGTCTCATAGCAAGATGTCTGGTGCTGGACCAGAGAGGGAGAGACCAGGGATCTGGTCCCATAGCACGATGTCTGGTTCTGGACCAGAGAGGGAGAGACCAGGGATCTGGTCCCATAGCACGATGTCTGGTTCTGGACCAGAGAGGGAGAGACCAGGGATCTGGTCCCATAGCACGATGTCTGGTTCTGGACCAGAGAGGGAGAGACCAGGGATCTGGTCCCATAGCATGATGTCTGGTTCTGGACCAGAGAGGGAGAGACCAGGGATCTGGTCCCACCATGTCTGGTTCTGGACCAGAGAGGGAGAGACCAGGGATCTGGTCCCATAGCATGATGTCTGGTTCTGGACCAGAGAGGGAGAGACCAGGGATCTGGTCCCATAGCACGATGTCTGGTTCTGGACCAGAGAGGGAGAGACCAGGGATCTGGTCCCATAGCATGATGTCTGGTTCTGGACCAGAGAGGGAGAGACCAGGGATCTGGTCCCATAGCATGATGTCTGGTTCTGGACCAGAGAGGGAGAGACCAGGGATCTGGTCCCATAGCATGATGTCTGGTTCTGGACCAGAGAGGGAGAGACCAGGGATCTGGTCCCATAGCATGATGTCTGGTTCTGGACCAGAGAGGGAGAGGCCTGGGATCTGGTCCCATAGCATGATGTCTGGTTCTGGACCAGAGAGGGAGAGACCCGGGGGAGGGGGGGTCTGCGGTTCTGGACCAGAGAGGTAGAAACCAGAGGGGGGGTCTGTGGTTCTGGACCAGAGAGGTAGAGACCAGAGGGGGGGTCTGTGGTCCTGGACCAGAGAGGGAGAGACCCAGGGGAGGGGGGGTCTGTGGTTCTGAACCAGAGAGGGAGAGACTGCTGACAGTTCAGGTCAACATGATAGTGTGAACATGGTATTAGACTGCTGCCTCAGATCACCCAGGTCCCTATGATATGTTGTGGCTGGATCCCCTCACTGCCAGGCCTAGGATGCCTCAGCTATGCAGTCCTATGGGAAAGAAAGAAAGTGACTGGTCTTTCCCATTAAACTGAGGGAGAGGCAGCTGGAGTTCTTCCGTATTACAATATTCTGAGTTTGTGTTGGAAGGCTCTTTTTAAAGGCTGTTATTCATTTGGCATGTGCGTTTTATTGTCATCATGTGCTGCTTTTAGGCCAGAATGGGTTAATTATCATGCCAGGGGAAACCACAGATTGTGAAACAAACACATCAGATTGCATGACAGATAGCCTTTACGTCTAGAGGGTGGTGGCAGACTGCAGTTCGAACCCATGTCTCCTGCACACCATGAGACTGTGTTAGCCCGCTGAGCTGAAGCCAGATAGGCAGCAGACTGCTCCTGCTTCTATAATAGTTGTATGACAGTCTGGGGGTTCAAACCCGATTGTCCTGCCGGCCACGAGACTGTGTTAGCCTGGTGAGCTAAAGTCAGACAGCCAATGGAAGTTGTCAGATCTCAGACACGGTTCCTCCAGGTTCCAAAACACCTCCGTCCGCTAGAGGCAGCAGTTACTTTACCTCAGAAGTTCTTGCCTTGGAGCGAAGACGGTTGCTCATTAATCGGGAACCTTTATGTCTCGAAAGTAGTGCGTCAAGTTATAGCCTGTTGTTATAAATAACTTTGCCTGAAAAGCCAACTATCACCCCCTAGATTAGTGGCATAGCCTTTTGGTCAAACCGTAGACCTGGCTATACATACTGTATCATCTCTGGCGACAGACAGGGCGGCAGGTAGCCTCGTGGTTAGAGTGTTGGGCCAGTAACTGAAAAGTTGTTGGTTCAAATCCCAGAGGTGAAAAAAAAGAATCTGATGATGTGCCCCTGAGCAAGGCACATATCCCTGATTGCTCCTGTAAATCACTCCGGATAAGAGTGTCTGCTAAATGACAGAAATGTAAATTGACAGGCCTACCTAGCATGAGATTTGGTTGTGTAGATGACTGAGATGTAAATTGACAGGCCTACCTAGCATGAGATTTGGTTGTGTAGATGACTGAGATGTAAGTTGACAGGCCTACCTAGCATGAGATTTGGTTGTGTAGATGACTGAGATGTAGCATGAGATAGATGACAGGCCTACCTAGCATGAGATTTGGTTGTGTAGATGACTGAGATGTAAATTGACAGGCCTACCTAGCATGAGATTTGGTTGTGTAGATGACTGAGATGTAAATTGACAGGCCTACCTAGCATGAGATTTGCTGTGTAGATGACTGAGATGTAAATTGACAGGCCTACCTAGCATGAGATTTTGCTGTGTAGATGACTGAGATGTAAATTGACAGGCCTACCTAGCATGAGATTTGGTTGTGTAGATGACTGAGATGTAAATTGACAGGCCTACCTAGCATGAGATTTGCTGTGTAGATGACTGAGATGTAAATTGACAGGCCTACCTAGCATGAGATTTGGTTGTGTAGATGACTGAGATGTAAATTGACAGGCCTACCTAGCATGAGATTTGGTTGTGTAGATGACTGAGATGTAAATTGACAGGCCTACCTAGCATGAGATTTGCTGTGTAGATGACTGAGATGTAAATTGACAGGCCTACCTAGCATGAGATTTGGTTGTGTAGATGACTGAGATGTAAATTGACAGGCCTACCTAGCATGAGATTTGGTTGTGTAGATGACTGAGATGTAAATTGACAGGCCTACCTAGCATGAGATTTGGTTGTGTAGATGACTGAGATGTAAATTGACAGGCCTACCTAGCATGAGATTTGGTTGTGTAGATGACTGTAAATTGACAGGCCTACCTAGCATGAGATTTGGTTGTGTAGATGACTGAGACGTAAATTGACAGGCCTACCTAGCATGAGATTTGGTTGTGTAGATGACTGAGACGTAAATTGACAGGCCTACCTAGCATGAGATTTGGTTGTGTAGATGACTGAGATGTAAATTGACAGGCCTACCTAGCATGAGATTTGGTTGTGTAGATGACTGAGATGTAAATTGACAGGCCTACCTAGCATGAGATTTGGTTGTGTAGATGACTGAGATGTAAATTGACAGGCCTACCTAGCATGAGATTTGCTGTGTAGATGACTGAGATGTAAATTGACAGGCCTACCTAGCATGAGATTTGGTTGTGTAGATGACTGAGACGTAAATTGACAGGCCTACCTAGCATGAGATTTGCTGTGTAGATGACTGAGATGTAAATTGACAGGCCTACCTAGCATGAGATTTGCTGTGTAGATGACTGAGATGTAAATTGACAGGCCTACCTAGCATGAGATTTGCTGTGTAGATGACTGAGATGTAAATTGACAGGCCTACCTAGCATGAGATTTGGTTGTGTAGATGACTGAGATGTAAATTGACAGGCCTACCTAGCATGAGATTTGCTGTGTAGATGACTGAGATGTAAATTGACAGGCCTACCTAGCATGAGATTTGCTGTGTAGATGACTGAGATGTAAATTGACAGGCCTACCTAGCATGAGATTTGGTTGTGTAGATGACTGAGACGTAAATTGACAGGCCTACCTAGCATGAGATTTGCTGTGTAGATGACTGAGATGTAAATTGACAGGCCTACCTAGCATGAGATTTGCTGTGTAGATGACTGAGACGTAAATTGACAGGCCTACCTAGCATGAGATTTGCTGTGTAGATGACTGAGACGTAAATTGACAGGCCTACCTAGCATGAGATTTGCTGTGTAGATGACTGAGATGTAAATTGACAGGCCTACCTA